>NW_003201846.1:0-2186 GCF_000006405.1 Perkinsus marinus ATCC 50983
AGTGAACTTTGTCGGAGCAACGCAGTTGGTATATGTTGCCGCAGTCGGTGAATGATGGACCCTCCAAATCCAAGTCATGGTCGATCACAAACCTCTCAGTCGGGCAGTCCAGAGTCAATACCGGCCTCCTGCAGTACTTCATGATATCACCTATGAGGTCGTGCATCGGTTCCCTACCATGATGGCCATCCCATAGCCTTTCGATAGTCATACAACGAAGAGCCTCAAAATGATGGGGGAGTTGGAAGACCATTACACTGGAGAGAAGGAGGGGTGAAGCTCGAACAACTGGGATGCTCTATCTGTTATCAAGAATTGACAAGAGCGGTCATTCACGAGGAAATACTATCAAGCGAAAGTCTCACTGCGAGCCCCTCTTACCTTCCTTGACTGTGGTGGCACACGCCAGCAAAGAATGGAGTATGAGGGCCCTCGATGACTCCCACTATACTTCGCCAGTCCCTTCCTCGCCACTACAGATTTTCGATGTGGTTAGGCGAGCGAGTTCCAACTGCAAGATACTCTCATAGAAACGGGCATTTTGACGCTGCGCAGTATCAGCAACTCTAGCCTTGTTCCCGAAATTACTTAACCTCACTCGACAACGGGAGAGAGTTGGGCAAAAGTGTTGGAATTTGTGCTCTTCCGATTGCAGAACTCGATGCCTTGATGGTCTCGGTAGAGTAGGAGAACTCTGACTCTCACCAGTTATCCTATTTGCAGCTATTTGTCGCTACGAGATCAACTATCTGTCATGATGTACGCATGAACAAGTTGTAGCGTCTTGGGGCTCAAGTATGGTTCTTCCCAGTGACAACTCAGGATCATTTGAGGGTTCGGAGTCATTCATTAGGAAATGAGATAACATCTGATACCGATGTCATATGAATCAATAAGTTCGACCAAAAAGAATAATGGGCAATCCGTGAGGCTTCCAAAGCACAAGCAAATTGCTTGTGCTTGTGCTGTGCATATTGCGCGTGAGAGCAGCCTCAGCACAGGGTTGTCCGTGAAAACAGTGAATCCTGGAAATGGTGAACCGGAAAAAATTTCCCGCGAATCCTGATAACAGTGAAGGAACTAGAGCGCGCCACGAGCGCGCGCCAACAAAATTCAAGCCGAGATCCCCTTGCGTAATATGTGTTGTAATCGACCGGTTGGCCTAGTGGTTAGGCGTTAGAGTTAGCAACCGACTCTCCAAGGTTCGAATCTTGCGATCGTCATGGTAATTTTGCAATCGAGACGCGGTTCAACCGCGGCAGTTGAGGACCTCAACAGTTGAGGACCTCAACAGTTGAGGTATCAGCTGGTCAATATCTCAAGTTACTTGAAGTATTGACGAGCTAGGGCCAGTAAGCTTGCCTAACTCAGCTGGCACGCCTCCTTAGCAGTTACTTCGGGTCCACGAGTTGTAATATAATGCTATCCAGGAGCTCAGTATAGAAGTTGTATTTGTTCACGTTCAAGAGGAACAGGCATTAGGACCTGTTGCCTCATGCATTGCTGTTTATCCTTGTGGTACTGCCAGAATTGTTCATCAACAAGGTTCCCATACTTCTTCTATAGTCACTACTATGGACTCAAACGCTTTTCTTATGGCAATCGCGTATTTCAGCTAGTTGGTAACGGATTGAAAGCTCACTCCCTCGTAGTGGAACAGCGGAACAGAAGACAAAATATTTGATCAAAAAGGGGACTGGAGACGACACGGATTTCCGAATCCCGAATCCCGAAGAAAGAGTACCATTCAGTACATCGGAAGTACTACTTCCTGTCCACAACCATGGCATAGGGTGACTCGAAAGCTGTTACTAGACCGTTCGTGTTGCTCCTACTTTTGAAAAGTCGCTTCAAGACGCGCAACGAAGAACTAGGCATAGGAAAGATGCTAATCTGTACAATATGCGTACAGATTAGTCCTCAGTGCTCCGTAGCGCTGCGGTTGCTGTAAGCAAGCTGACTACTCAAACATTAAGCAACCGGAGGGAGAGTGATCATTGAAAGTTGAATCGGTTCGGGAAGGAGTGGTAGAGAAATTACTGATGTTTAGGATACCGGTGCGGACATCGCCCGCCGGGCGAGTTTGTTGTTCACTATTGTCAGGCTTTCACCCGCTTTAGTGGGAGAAAAAGTCCCTACAACGGATTCACTCGCCCTTCACCCTTTTCAGGATTCACTGTTTTCAG
>NW_003204045.1:0-1506 GCF_000006405.1 Perkinsus marinus ATCC 50983
TCACCGATAGCTATGACGAGGATACCTCGTGAGATGTCTTTGCTATGGTAAGGCATGGGATGGCTTTAGATTATCGTTATGTTGTTAGGCTAGAGGAAGCTATGGTCGTAGCAAGAAGTGCTTTAGATTGGCTATAGGTCGAGTGATGCATGATTTAATGAGGAGTTATATCGCTCGACAGAAGAGATCAAGGATACATCGTTGCCATTGGATAGCCCGTCTTAATGCTGCCACTCGAGAGTATAACATGCCATATGCTCATTTTATTAATGGAGTTAGGACCGGGGATATGATGTTATCGAGGAGGGTATTGACAACTCTGGCCGAAACTGAGCCTATCACATTCAAAGCAGTACTAGATGAATCAAAGAGATATTGGAAGGTGAGGAGGGGGGTGCTACAGTGGGGTAGTATTTCATATACTAGGTTGAACCAAGTCGTATACGAGACATTCGGGGTGTCTGACCATCATACTCGTAGCATGTCGTTTCTGTTACCCTCTTATCTCGAGTTGTTGCTCAAGTTGATGTTGGGTGGGCTTGTTGCTAGTTGTATGTCTTACTTCTTGGGATCCCAGTAGAGAGCTCGTGAGTAAAAACGTTAGCCTAAACACTGACTGAATATTCCACATGAACATACTCGAGACAGTATCATACTCACCAACCGTTGAGTATGAGTGTAGTCCTAGGAGTTGACAGGAGTTCTCGTGGGCTTGCCTAGCTCTAGGTATGAGGGGGAATTGGTGGCCTCCTACTGGAGTTGATGCCTATTATTATGTTCTAGGGGAAACCTGCCATAACCCACCACTGCTCGATTGAGAAAGCTCTCATCGAGGATGAGTCTGACAACTTGTCCACTGAGGACGATGCAATTGATGGACTTCGTCTTCTTGAGGGAGCGACTTCCTCCAGGAACGCATGATCTGTTGGAATGTATATACGTTTTATCATTGCCGCGGTCGGAAGCTGTGGGTTTCAGTGATCGATACGATGGGAAATCCAAGGCAGTATGTCGCGGCAAGAGACAGCTTTGTACTTACATACGTCACCATGGTGCCCGTCGCGAAGAGTTTGTGTCAGGCACTATGGTAATGCTTACTCTGTAGGTGTCCATGATACGCCGCTTGTCTTCTCTTTGGAGGGTCGGTCGCCCGGTAGGTTATTCACTTTGGCACAACCTAGCGTTATCTAGCGTTCTCAACTGCAGTTATCTCGTTTGCCCGAGTGTGTTTTTCGATCAAGGTTATAATACAAACCTTGTGCATGTTTACAGCATTATTTTTTCCATAAACAATCGATCCTCACGGTATGCTCTCCCCTTCTCACGTTGAGGCCCTCCGTCTCGGGATGGTTGAAAGGCTTTGGAAGAACATGAGAGTCGGTGGTCCTCTACCAGAGTTGATGTGTGATATTATGTCCTATATCGGAAAGCCTGCTATAGCTTTTCACTGTCCTATGCAGGAGGTCTTGATCGAGGCTGCACCCAATTACTTCTTCGTTGAGGATA
>NW_003200722.1:0-10359 GCF_000006405.1 Perkinsus marinus ATCC 50983
GTCTCAGCTACTGAAGCATATGAGAAGGACGTGCGTCCCTCGGACGTCCCTCCAGTATTTCGTCCTACGATGTCTGCTCTTAGGGCTCTATGTGTCATCAATGGCGGTAAGAATCTCTGGATGATTGTGTGTGGGCGCAACTACGGTACTCAAGGAGCAAGATAGACCATGGCTCCCCGGTATGCCCTTTCTGTGATTCGGAAGAAGAAGAGGACTTCCACCACTTCCTATTCCGCTGCCACCATTGGAACCAACACAGGCGTGAGTTTCTGGCAGCCATGCGACTAAGGGGCATCCAATGCCCTCCCCCATGCGGGGACATCCTGCTGAAGGATAGAACTCTGGTGCAAGAACTAAAGAAACTTACTGGTGGTACGGGTCGACTACAGCTCCGTTAACGAAGGATGACTACTCTCGATGCCCAAATTGGCGGCTATAGGATCTACACGGCCGAGCCGCGTCCAAAGACTAAGAAGAAGAAGGCGTACCTCGGAGTGGCATAGCTGCCCCAGATGGAGAAATCGGCTGCATTATGGCTTATCTTGAGGAGGTATAGCTGCCCCAGATGGAGTGATAGGCTCCATTAGGGCATATCTTGGGGTGACATAACCGCCCCAGATGAAGAAATCTGTCACGAACAACTTGTTGACCTTCAGAGAAGTGTTAAGGGTCATCCTCAACACATCAGAGAGCAGTACTTTTGAAGAAAGTTCTCGGCGACTGAGGCCGCTATGCCAATGGACCATACTGTCCAGGAATCTCTATGGCGCATAGCGTAGGCATGCTAGAAGACTATATCAGTCAACAACCTAGATGTCCAATGGGGCCGCTATGCCGGACCATTAGAAGTTGATACGCACGAGAACTTGAAGACACATCCTAACGCGCGTTACTCACAGTGAAGTCCGAATGCGCTTCTCACCGAAACTCGCCAAGAAATAGCTCAAGAATAGAGTGGGCATTTTGAAGACTCGTCGTTGCATACTACGCCTAATTGGGCGCCGGCAATGCCCTTGGATTGCGACACGTTCGAAGATCAATGGAGTGACACTGCGAAGATTCATGTGGAAGAGGCTGTGTTACGCGCATTGAACCATTTTTGATAGCTCCATGTACCGGTGATTGTGAAAGCAATTGTGCAACAAGGGTGATGCGACGAAAACTCCAACCGAGCGAGACTCCTTTCCCACAGCTAGTTTATAGTTAAGAATGTGGGTGGTGATCTGACTGGCTCATATGCCAGGCAGAACCTGAACACTCGGTCAACATATTCAGTATCTTCTTAGAAAGTTCTTGATATTTGACATGCTATCCTTTTTATCCATTTTAACACTCCTCATCGTCTATACCCTGGCAAAAGACGAGAGGACTCCACCATTGCCGTTCGAGTGTGATCAGTACTGCGATTTCTACGAGCCCGGCTCCTACTGCAACCATTGGCAAACTCCTCCTGTCTGCTTCAGAAGTGATATACCTTGCTACTGTAGTGATTTACCGACCAGCCAGAGACCGGTCGAAACTACCACTAAGTTTGCGACCCCCCAGGAGTCAGTGACCACCACCGAGCTCGCGATTACCACTGAATCCATGATCACCAGTGAGCCGATGATGACCACTGAGCCCGTGATCACTACCGAAGCTGTGTCTACCACCGATTCCGTGATGACAAGTACTGACTCGATGACTACCTCTACTACTATAAGCAGTACTCTGGCCGATACCACCGCCGAGACTAAAGCTAGAGGATGTGATCAGTACTGCGAAAGCATCGCTCCTGGCAGCTTTTGTATGACTTATAAGTTGCCCAACGTCTGTTCGGCAACTAATGTGCCATGCAACTGTGACCTCTGATCTTCTCTCTTTCCAATAGTCCACATGCCTCAGACAAGATGCCTTTGTTGATCTTTCCATCTGTTTTCTGATCAATTTCAATCTTGTGTTTATATCATCAGTCATTCAATATTCTAATGCTTATTATTGGCACCTAATCAATAAGACGCTTAAGTTATTGGCTCTGTAGAGTTTTCTCGGATTCGGTGCGAATGCAATATTGTTGACTTCATCTTCATTCCAGCAGAGTCGCACTTATCCTTCTTATTATTCTCAGCGACAGAGAATCTCAGGAGATACGTTAATGGGAAAAACATTTCCACTCGATAGGGATTAGTGGTTTATGATCACTCATCCTGGGAACATTTCATGATGCACGTAGTCACAAATAAAAAATCACAGAAAGTTTTCCACAGGCAGCCCAGCATGAGACTCATACGCGAGGCGCATTGGCAATACCAAATCTTAGCTGTTGCTGTTACAACAGCAGAGATGTCGGCCTCAATCTATTCCCTCCTGTTGTAGGAGGGAATTGATCGAGGCCGACAGATTCCACACAGCTATTGGACCGTCCAATAGCTGATCATTCTATCGTCCAATTTGGACGATAGAGTGATCAGCAGTTCCGATTTCAGTCATAGCTCGGCAGAGAGGTTGTAGCTTATGAATATTGCTGAGACAATCACTACGTGAAGGTTTCCAAGCAGAAAATCTCCTCCCCCATCGTCGGCCTCGTGAACATGTTGAACAGAACAATGCTCGAAGTAACAGCATATGCTCTTTTTGGGGTGCCGAACATTGTAATACTACAAAAATGAGGTACATAGACGGGCTATGTACCTATATTGTATTGCTATGATAGCCCTCAAACTCGAAAAACTTTGAGGCGTGGATTACAAAAGTCCAGTAAGCAAACTTATCGACGAGAGTTCTACTAAACAACGTCTAAAACCCTCTCATCGTCATGCTCTGCGTTCAACGCGTGATCCACGCAGTTGGCTTAGCGTTGTCAGTATTACTGAGTCAGTAAGGGACAGCGTTGGAATAGACTATATTCGCTTTCCCCAAGGGGTTCATATACGGCGATGTCACCGACACACGTAGTTGACCATTTGCCTATTTTCTCACATTTTGAGCGATGTTGCGGCTAGATCCATCGTTCACTGACTCTTGAACGGTCATTCTCTTGGAATAGCTATTGATAACTAACTCTTGTGCAACCCAACATTCACTCCTTTCGTGACAAAATATCAAAAAAATCGAAAAATCAAATTCCAATTATGAACCACTGAAGGAGGTAAGATGTTCGGCGCATGAAGAGCTCCGAAATCACGAAATCCAGAACATGTTTCACGAATCAGAATCGTTGATCCTACGCATCGCGGACTCAACTCGTAGTTTCACGGGCTCTCAAGCTTTCCTCAGGAAGTCCGATCAGGAATATACGAAAGAGGAAGTCAACTGGTGAATCACGATCGCAGCACGATTCGAACGATATACCTGTGAACTTCACAATTCACATATGTTCACGAGGACAGAGTCGGAAAGTACCATCACGAGCAAACGAACCTATGAAGACTGACGGATTGAGTGAAAGAACGTGGAAAGACTGACAGACTGACTGTTTGCTTTACCAATAGATTGGCATAGCACATAGTGAGAAGGACGCCACTTCGAGATGCGAACACTCCAGAATGATGACCTGGAGGTGAGCTCTTCGAAATCACCATTACTTGTTATACATGCACATGGGACCCAACTTCTCCGACTTAAACATGGACATGCCTGATGAACATTTTCCCTGAAATGAATGAAAGTCTCAAACAATAATCCACAAAGTGAAGTTGACATTGCCAACTCGGCAACATCATCATTAGTGATGATGATGACGAAGTGAGTGATGATTCATCACTCACTTCTTTAGGCACGATGATGCACTGCCCTGATCGACACTCGGTCCCGCCCAATGTGGTGCTTGGGCAACTTCCTCCTTGCCCTCCTAACAGTCTGATGCTCTCATCAGCTTCTCTCAAAGTCCTTCTACCGCATTCTGGAGAACAGACGAGTTTCACTACTTTCCTGTCAATCTGAGAAGAATACGTCATCACAGAAACATCGAGGTGGGGGTTTACAAGGCCAGCAACAACACTTTCGTCGTTATTGACGCAGCGACAGTCAATAAGCGTGCCCCCGCTAGCTGTACACGAACCAATGGGGCGCTCGTACAATGGACCTGAGGCTCTCCAATTATATCACTCATCAGTTGGAGTATCCCACTCGAAGCAGCTAAGCTTTCGTTTTCTCCCACAGTGGCATACCTATCGAGAAGGGATTGTTTCAAGCAAAGGAGTAAGAGAACTCACGGATCATTCGATATAACCAACGATATACCGGTTTCATCATAAGAACAGCTACCGATGAATAGAGAAGCGATGAGAGCCAAGGAGTGGAGCATTGGGATGATTGGAGTAATCAACTCGCCTGATGATTCTTGTATTATCGGTCGACTCGCGACTCGCGAGTCGCGAGATCGCGAAGCGGGAGCATACTCGGCTCTGTTGATCGATACAGTTGTAGTTTACGACTTGCAAACCGAACAATAGGCGAGGAGTGTGCTCAGAGAACAGTTTCGTGCGGAATACGAAGAGTGAAGCCGCTCTGCGTCACGCGTTGCGCGTGAAGACGCGTGTGCATGAGTACGTGGAGCACTCCCACACTGCGTGTCACGGAGACACGTGACACTGCAAAAGTTGAGTGTAGACTGTGAACCAAACGGGGGCGAAATATCAGCTACTTTCAGCACACGTCTTGAAACATCCGCTAGGTTTGATGACATTTGTACTCACGAGCATGCCCCGGCAATCGAAAACCCCGAAACCGAATGTTTCGGTTTCGATTCGGTCAATGGACCAACCAAAACCGAAACCGAAAAAAACCTAAATATTAGGTTCTTCGGTCTTCTTTCAGATTTAAGATGTAGTAAGGCAGTTTTTCAAGAAAAACCACCAATTGAAGGCCTTATTGTCCACAGACAAGCTGTAATCATCACGTTCTTTGCAAATTTCTGAGTCAGATAAGTATGCTCGGTTAATACTATGATAGTTACCTTCACGGAAGTTATAACGTTATTATTGTAGGAGCTACACAAGGTGGCCACCGGCTAGGCCATTATGGCACAGACTCCAGAATTGTCCGTGCGTGTGACGCAATACGTGATAGTGTTTGCAACGCTAAATTTCCAACCACTATTTCTGTACAACACCAGTGCAAGTTCAGAAACTGAATTAGTTAGGCAAGACAGCTAAGACAGCTAAGACAGCTACGTGAATATTATCCAGTGATTGAGCGAATAACTGGCGGGCCTCTTGATGTGTCACACATTGAGACTCTCAATTTGAGAGGCCCAATGGGCCATACACGGGCACTTTTTCGTGTTGGACTGTGGTCGTCGTCAGCTTTAATGGCCATGACACAAGTAGAGTTGTGTTGGTTGGAAAAGGTAATTCGTAGAAAAACCGACGTTACGGTTATCACCCGTCACGTGACATAGTGACGTGACGTAGTGTATTTATGGAGCGTCTTACGTGGCACGTAATACGTGCGTCACGAAGTGGTCGTCACGCCGTAGGGAGCGGGCCCACGCCCCTCCACCAAAAGAGGTTGAGAAAAAGTAAGGAAGCTCAGGAACACGAGTTACAGCAAGAAAGCAAAATTTCAAGCTAGCGACAATGAACAACACTACTAAGCTTCAACTCTTTATTCATGGATTTACTGTAACCACCTATATTGTGTTCAGTAATATGGAGGTTTGGGTGGTTGCCACTGGTTTATCAAACCCGTGGCGCTTCTAAACTCTATCTCCTATATACAACATCCTAGTTATTACACCAGGTCAACCAGGAAGGTCAATAAACTAGGGTGTTGTGAAACCACTCAAATGGAGATAATCTAGAAGCCCTCCATAAAACTTAGAGAGAAAAAAGAAAAAAATAAAACATTATAGTTGAGTTTCCAGGAACACCACGAGGAGGTCTCTGACCTCGTTCCCATCTAACTGTTGATACTATCCGTCTTGAACGTTATCGATTATTAAGACGAGCGCTTTTTACGATCACAATTCGCTATGTTCCGTTCATTGTGCTCGCGTCATAGTCGTATCGTCCAACCTATTATCAGTCCGTCCTAATACGAATATCCATGTTAGTTGTCATTCCATTAACTCGGTTATTGGACTCGTACGCCTGATATTCTATCTATCAGTCTACTCCCATAATACCGGTACAGCGAAAGACCCAGAACTTGAGTTAAGAGGTTACATCAAGAATAACCGAGTTATTAGACCATCAGCCGAACGATGACAAGCCCAAGGCGCACTAATAGACGTCGTAATACCCCCCGGAGGACCTCATCCAGACCTGCACCCCCACCGTCGGTAGATTCCGAGGAGAGACTGGGTACCGCTGAGGAGGAGAACCTACCACAAGCGGAGAGCTCTGAGGCCCAGGAGTACCTATCGGCCAATCATGGGGATAGAGATAGGGTCGAGGATATTGACGAGGGCGCCGTCATCAAAGAGGGATCCTTGGAGACTACACATCAACGACTTTCGGCCCGCAAACTGCTGGAGTCGGTCCTCAATCCCGTGGGTTATGCTCGCCGTGAGGAATCTGTGATTAACCAGATCCTGGCGGCAACTCAGTATGCTCAATGGCGTAGTTACGAGGATATTAGATGGTGGACGTGGTCCAAGTCACCGTGGGGTCTAAGCAGATATGTTGCTAAAGGCTGGGACAAGTCCTTATCGGAGAGCCAGGGGACGGCATTCCTGAAGGCCTTACGAGAGTTTGTGTCGGAGTTGGAGAACTACTACTCTATGGACGCAGCCCTCATAGCGGCAGTATTGATCTGTTACTATTCACGACCCGATGAGCCGAGCTCGAGACGACCACGGATAGATGCTGCCATCACCTTTTTCGTTTGTACTCCATATTCCGACTCCTTCCTCAGCAACCTCAATGATCTGAGAGAAGGTGGTGGTCCCAAATAGAAAGCCCCTACTTCAGCGCAACGAGAAGCGGCGCTGGCTCGGCTGAGATCTACTGATGAGGCGATATGGGGCAAAGCGTGGGAACAGTTGTTGTGTTCAATCCTCGCTCACCTGACCCTTGGAGAAATACCATGTATCAGCTACGACGCGGCCTATCGTGAGTGGCGAGGGATCAAGCGGGGTGAGAATGAGAATTTGGACGGCTTCCTTTTACGGGAGACGAAGGCTTTCCGCAACCTCACTGATGTTTGCTCTTACATTCGAGCAGCCCATCCTCCCCCATATCAGCGTGCGGTTGTTATACTCAAGAACGTTGGACGATCACTTTCGACGGCTTACTCTGTCTATTTAAGACAACGAAGGTTATCCCCATTGGATGTTGAATATGATTCACTGGTGGCGTGGCTTCGTACGTATCAAGTGGCCTCTGCATACCGCTTCCCCTGGGAAGGAGAGCGACCAAAACCTACATCCAAAGGGGTCGAGGGCTCGCAGAAGGCCTCTGATGGAACGACATCTAAACCCAAGAATGATGACCATAAGTCTAGTCCTACTCGGAAATTCTCTCCTGGAGAACCAGTGAAAGAAGGGAATGGCGGCAAGCCTCAGGGCGGCCGAACTTCGGTCACCGAAGGTCTCAACCTAGGACTGAAAAACGTCCAAATCCTGGAATCAGCCCAGGAGAAGAGGCGTCGAAAGGTCCGCGGTGTCCACACTGTAGACGACGAGGCCACAATAAGGACAACTGCTGGGCCTTGCACCCAGAGTTGCGCCCAGCTAAGTCGGGCGATCTGCCCAAGAAGCGAGTGGTAGCCGCCGTGGTTACATCCCAAGAGGGAGAGACCGTCGACGAGAGTGCTGACGTAGAGTCTGTCGAGGAGAATCCCGACATCGTGTTCCCGGCTTTTCACGTAGCTGGCGGCAGGATGGTAGCAGTCCCAGTTACCAGTTACGGCCGGGAGGTCCTACTCGTTCTCGATAGTGGCAGTGTCCACATCCTTATACCTGAGGATACTATCGTTAGCCTCGGGGTCAAGCATAGCATACAAGCTCTAGATCGGCCTTGTCTTATCCAAGGTATCGGTGCGACTGTTACCTTAACCTCCGAGATCTCTCTGAAATGTTCGATCTTCGGAGCAGCTTGTAAGCTCGAGGGATTGGTGTATCCAAGGAAGCTCCTGGATACAGAATCTCCGATGATACTTCTTGGTTTGGGCTCTATCCAGAAAATGGGTCTAAACCTAGACTTCCCTACTCTTACCGTATCTTTGAAGGCGTTGAACCTATCTGGTCGGTTGGTGGAGGTGAACAATGCTGCAATGGCGGCAACTTCGAGGCCAGTCCCGAAGTCATCTGAAGAATCTACCTTGCGTATCGGCGACTCGTCCGAGAAGGTAAAAAAACTCATCGCCCAGCGGCTCAAGGGCTGGGACTTCCCGGTGGTCAAGGCAGTGAGGCGTGAAGGTGTGTGCATACCTAAACCTGGTCGGTGAACCTACCCGCTCAAAATAACAGTAAATCTCAATACATTCGTCCTTGAACTAGCCCCATAAATGGACCTTCATTCTTCCGGGCGCTACTAGCGCCGCGCTAGAGCCCCAGTTATCCACTCCAGCTGGAGCAAGCAGTCGATGTAAGCCTTTCGTTGCACGAGCTTGGTTGTCGAGCTTCACTTGATCACCAATAAGACGGGTGTTGGGCCGACATTGTCGCCGAATCGGCGGCGCCGATACATGTGGTTGGCCATATGGCTACTCTCCGACACAGCTGAGCGATGTTGCGGCACAGTTCCGTTGTTCACTCAGTGTACTTCGCTGACTCTTGCACGGTCCTTCTCTAAGAGGAGTTAGAATAGTTCAGCTATTGACTCTCCTGCAACTCAACATCGTTCTTCTTCCATGACTAGTACCCATATAACAGATAAATACGGACAAATGATATCAGAAATAATCAGTTCCGAGTGTGAACCACTGAAGAAGGAAAGCCTGTTTGGCACAAGAAGAGCTGCGAGAATACGAACTCCGTAGTGCAGTGCAGTGCAGTGCAGTGCATAGAAAAGAGGCTCTGCGACACAGCTCGTCCGAGAAGACATTCCTACCCATTGCGTAATCTCGGAGTCGAGCTACTTCTCCTGGTGAACTTCACCAACAACGTAGCAGTAACTGGTATTACAGACTATTCCTAAGCGTGCATGGTTTACAGTATCATGCAATGTAAGACTCACGTCCCGTATCGGTGGTGACATCTCTAGCAATGTCTAGATGTTCACCGATGTCCTCAGGACTCACAAGTGGTAGTGTAAGGTTGGGAATGTAACCTCTTCGAGCGCTGAATCGCCCAAACCGGTGACTCCCGAGTGAGAGCAGACGAGGGATATGGTAGACCAGGAAGAAGCGGACTCGGAGTGTTGAGAATGCAGCGGAAGAAAATCGCGTCGGCCACAAGGGAGGCACCGGGCGATCGAAGGGCGGCAGTGCCGCTGCGGCACACGCAGAACAGACTTGATTCGAGGTGATGGCGTCTTTCGGCAACTGTTATGTTGCCGGCTTATGGACTTCGTAATACCGAGTGAGTATAGGCGAGTGGGATGATCAACTGTACATGGCGAGTCATCACTCGACTTCACACTACAGAGCAAGAGAGTTAGCACATGAAAAATGGAAGGCCAATGCATCAGGAAGAGAGAGCACTGCTCTCAGAGCAGCGCAGACCATGCGCTGCAGAATGTTACTGAGAGCACGCTTGTCACCTGAGCATGACATAACCGGGCAAGTTCATGAGAAAGGAGATCAGCAAGAAATTACGATTTGCGCTGATGTGTGAGCACGAAGACATAGCCTTGTGAAAGACAGATGTCGATTGCACAGGTGCGCGCTCTGTAAGCTAGTCAAGTTGAATAGTCGAACAGGAGGTTATTCGTCGTAGTCGCGGTGGTTCAAAACGAGAACAAACTTTGAGAGTCTACCACATCATACAGGAGGATGAAAGGAAGACAGAATGAGAGTTAGGGACAGTGCTAGCCTAGCACTGCTACGGTGCCTGTGTGTTCGTGGACGAGGAGACTTGATAGACTAGGTTTGCCTCGAACACGGCGTCGAAATCTTGCTTCTCTTATCATTTTCGGGCCTGTCCTGGATACGACAGATTTAGCATCCTCTCTCCTCTTTGGCGAGCAAGGAACTGGGAACCTCCACAGTTCTCTTGTGAGGTGTCACATCACGCCCATTGTTAGACTAGCAATGTTAGTGGTAAGCGCATGTACTACATGCTGTGCTGTCGACGATTCATTATCAACATCAGCAGGGTAGTGTTGTCGTCACCTATCTCCCCATTGTGAGTCGTCATCCCCCAGCAGAAAAAACCCTATCGCTGAGCCAAACATCGACAATGCTCATATCAACTATCATCACGAGGATCTCTGTCCTCCTATTAATTATCATTATCGACATTATCATCGTTGAGTGCATCGTCATCGTTATTGT
>NW_003200722.1:10459-16179 GCF_000006405.1 Perkinsus marinus ATCC 50983
CTGCACTTGAGCCAGTGCGGTGGATCTATGATTCGGATTCAAATTATCCAACACAGTTACCAATGATCCACAAGTGATACTGGGTTCCGGAATCGCAACCAGGTAAATGTATATGCTATAGTTGAGACACTGCGGTGGATCTATAACTCGGCTTCAGGTAACCAAACACAATTACCGATACTCTACAAGTGATACTTGGTTCCGGAACTGTAACCAGATAAGTGTATACGCTGCACTTGAGCCAATGTGGGGGCTCTAGGGCTCGGCTTTAGATTCCCAAACACAATTACCGATATTCTACGAGTGATACTAGGTTTCGGAATCGCAACCAGATAAATGTATATGCTATAGTTGAGACACTGCGGTGGATCTATAACTCGGCTTTAGATAACCAAACACAATTACCGATACTCTACAAGTGATACTTGGTTCCGTAACTGTAACCAAATGAGTGTATATGCTGCACTTCAGCCATTGCAATGGATACTCTACAAGTGATACTTGGTTCCGGAACTTTAACCAGATGAGTGTATATGCTGCACTTGAGCCAGTGTGGTGGATCTATGATTCGGATTCAAATTATCCAACACAGTTACCAATATTCCACAAGTGATGCTAAGTTCCGGAACTGTAACCAGATGAGTGTATACGCTGCACTTGAGCCAATGCGGTGGCTCTAGGGCTCGGCTTTAGATTACCAAACACAATTACCGATATTCTAAGAGTGATACTGGGTTCCGGAATCGCAACCAGATAAATGTATATGCTATAGTTGAGACACTGCGGTGGATCTATAAATCGGCTTCAGATAACCAAACACAATTACCGATACTCTACAAGTGATACTTGGTTCCGGAACTGTAACCAGATGAGTGTATATGCTGCACTCGCACTTACTGAAACTCTCCGTATGGGAAAAGGCAGATTAAAAGGATGGGACCACACTTTTTCATGAGATATTCAAATGCACGAAAAATGCGAGAAAATGCGCGGGGGGCGCGACGCAACCAACATGGAGTCAAAAACGGTGGGTATCGTCGGTGCCAGACCTATAACAAAGCGAACCCGGCGCGGCCGTAGGCCGCGCATCCCCTCGGACATCGCCGCGACCGTAGGTCGCGTGTGGGAGAAAGTGGGAGATAGTGGGAGGCCGTGGGAGTTCTTTGGTGTCAGCAGGCCCGGTCTTTGGTGACAGGAGGCCCGCCGGCCAATCGATAGACGTGGAGTCTACGTCGTGGACTTAGTCCACGTGACGAGCCACTTAGTCCACTGGACTAAGTGAGCTCCGCCCTTCGTCACGAAGGCCTAGTTACTATCATCATCGATGCCGTTATTATTATCGACTCTAGCATCGACGATGCTGCATCGTCATCACCATCATCATCATCATAATCATCATCATCATCGCTATGATCATAAATACCACTATCATCTTCAATGCCGTCAATGACGGCCCGTCATTATTATCGGCTTTGGCATCATGATCATAATCAAGAACATCGCTATCATCAGCAATGCCGTTATTATTATGGACTTCAGCAGTCATCATCATGATCATTATCATCAACATCACCACACCCTGGTGGTTACAACTGTGGGAGCATCATCATATGATTCGTCTTGAGTAGCCGAGGAAGAGCGGTTGAGTGATATCTCATCTAACACCTTATCTATTGTTATGATACCAGTTAAAAGTAGGTGTAGGTCCAATAGAGCCAGTAGAAACAGTTATGGAGTAAGTGAGAATGGGGTTGACAGTTGAAGTGACAGTGTACGCACTAGAACTCGCACGAGCTCTTCCTCACTAAGGTCATAACTTTCTCCGCGGCGGATGTCCAAGACCGTCCATCGCAGGAAGAAAGCACGACCTGATGATCCCCCACAGGATTTATATCAATTCACTCATCTTAGTTGCATGCGATCAGTCTACCGTCTATTGAAGCACTTTGGTTTCTACTGCGTGCTTTATTGTACAAGTTGTGTTCCTCTGTCGTCCAGGATATCCCTCTCGTTGATTCCTTAGCAGGAATCACTACCATTACTTTCATACAGGAGTCGCCCCCTGTGAGTGCAATAGGGCTCAGCTGTTGCTCATCACAATAGCAGATAGAACGTCGGTAAAGTATAAGAGTGAAATGTTTGAATGGAAATAGACTTATACACGTCTGAGATGGTAGATTATAACATGATTCGGGAGCGAAACGTTTATAAACATTAACCAGTCTGTAACGTCCTCTTGGTCGAGCCATTCCCCCCGGTGAGAAACTCAACACTTGTATCTGCGATCGATGATGACTTTGTCATCAGAAGATGTTTCAACTTGTTACCAAAGTCCAATCACATCCTGATGTTGTCGAAGGGAAAGGTCCCAGAAGTCTCCCTCATTCCGGAGCCCTTCTGCACTACTAATATCGATAAACTCACGTTCTTCACGCGAGACGCTACGAATGAATAAGATTCCGCACACACTAGATCTCCTACGCAACTTACGCCAGTATATCAAAGTAAATTACTTTGAGTACTTACTTACTACTACAGTAGTAGTAAGTAAGTACTCAAAGTAATTTACTAGTAGTACTACTATTACTTTAAGTCATATCAACAGGGAAATAACGAAGCACGAAGAAGTCTAGACGGATATGATCACAATTGGAGACGACTGCCCAGGTCGTGGTAATGGTACCTCCACGCCCCTTGGGGTGGCATAGCTGCCCCAGATGGAGAAATCGGCAGCATTATGGCATACCTTGGGGTGGCATAGCTGCCCCAGACGGAGAGATCGGCTGCATTATGGCATAGCTTGGAGTGGCAAAGCTGCCCCAGACGGAGAGATCGGCTGCATTATGGCATGCCTTGGGGTGGCATAGCCGCCCCAGACGGAGAGATCGGCTGCATTATGGCATGCCTTGGGGTGGCATAGCCGCCCCAGACGGAAAGATCGGCTGCATTATGGCATGCCTTGGGGTGGCATAGCCGCCCCAGATGGAGAACTCTGTCACGAACAATTTGTTGACCTTCGAATAAGTGTTAAGGGTCATCCTTAACACATCAGTTCGCATAAGCAAAACAGCTTTAAGGAAGTTCTCGGAGACTGGGGCCGCTATGCCAGACCATTAGAAATTGATATGTACCGTGCATATCACCGACTCCGTGATCACTACCGAAGCTGTGTCTACCACCGATTACGTGTCAAGTACTGACTCGATGACTACCTCTAATACTATAAGCAGTACTCTGGCCGATATCACCGCCGAGACTGGAGCTAGAGGATGTGATCAATACTGCGAAAGCATCGCTCCTGGCAGCTTTTGTATGACTTATGAGTTGCCCAACGTCTGTTCGGCAACTGATGTGCCATGCAACTGTGACCTCTGATCTTCATTCTTTCCAATAGTCCACATGCCTCAGACGAGATGCCTTTGTTGATCTTTCTATCTGTTTTCTGATCAATTTCAATCTTGTGTTTATATCATCAGTCATTCAATGTGTATATTCTAATGCTTATTATTGGCACCTAATCAACAAGAAACTCAAGTTATTGGCTCTGTAGAGTTTTCTCGGATTCGATGCGAATGCAATATTGTTGACTTCATCTGGACTTCATTTTGCAGAGTCGCACTTATCTTTCTTATTATTCTCAGCGACAGGGAATCTCAGGAGGTACGTTGATGGGAAAACATCTCCATTTGATAGGGATTAGTGGTTTATGATCACTCATCCTGGGAAAATTTCACGATGCACGTAGTCCCAAATAACAAATCACAGAAAGTTTTCCACAGGCATCCCAGTATGAGACTTGTACGCGAGGCGCATTGGCAATACCAGATCTTAGCTGTTGCTGTTACAACAGCAGAGATGTCAGCCTCAATCTATTCCCTCCTGTTGTAGGAGGGAATTGATCGAGGCCGACAGATTCCACACAGCTATTGGACCGTCCAAGAGCTGATCATTCTATCGTCCAATTTGGACGATAGAGTGATCAGCAGTTCCGATTTCAGTCATAGCTCGGCAGAGAGGTTGTAGCTTATGAATATTGCTGAGACAATCACTACGTGAAGGTTTCCAAGCAGAAAATCTCCTCCCCCATCGTCGGCCTCGTGAACATGTTGAACAGAACAATGCTCGAAGTAACAGTATATGCTTTTTTGGGGTGCCGAACATAGCAATACTACAAAAATGAGGTACATAGACGGGGTATGTACCTATATTGTATTGCTATGATAGCCCTCAAACTCGAAAAACTTTGAGGCGTGGATTACAAAAGTCCAGTAAGCAAACTTATCGACGAGAGTTCTACTAAACAATGTCTAAAACCCTCTCATCGTCATGCTCTGCGTTCAACGCGTGATCCACGCAGTTGGCTTAGCGTTGCTCAGTATTACTGAGTCAGTAAGGGACAGCGTTGGAATAGACTATGTTCGCTTTCCCCAAGGGGTTCATATACGACGATGTCACCGACACATGTAGTTGACCATTTGCCTATTTTCTCACATTTTGAGCAATGTTGCGGCTAGTTCCATCGTTCACTGACTCTTGAACGGTCATTCTCTTGGAGTAGCTATTGATAACTAACTCTTGTGCAACCCAACATTCACTCCTTTCGTGACAAAATATAAAAAAAATCGAAAATGAAATTCCAATTATGAACCACTGAAGGAGGTAAGATGTTCGGCGCATGAAGAGCTCCGAAATCACGAAATCCAGAACATGTTTCACGAATCAGAATCGCTATTCCTACGCATCGCGGACTCAACTCGTAGTTTCACGGGCTCTCAAGCTTTCCCCAAGAAGTCCGATCAGGAATATACGGAAGAGGAAGTCAACTGGTAAATCACGATCGCAGCACGATTCGAACGATATACCTGTGAACTTCACAATTCACATATGTTCACAAGGAGGACAGAGTCGGAAAGTACCATCACGAGCAAACGAACCTATGAAGACTGACGGATTGAGTGAAAGAACGTGGAAAGACTGACAGACTGACTGTTTGCTGTACCAATAGATTTACATAGCACATAGTGAGAAGGACGCCACTTCGAGATGCGAACACTCCAGAATGATGATCTGAAGGTGAGCTCTTCGAGGTCACCATCACTTGTTATACATGCATATAGGACCGAACTTCCCCGAGTTATAGGCGGACATGCCTGATGGACATCCCTGAAATGAATGAAAGTCTCAAACAATAATCCACAAAGTGAAGTTGGCATTGCCAACTCGGCAACATCATCATCACTCACGGTGTTAGGCACGAGGAAGCACCACCCTGATCGACACTCAGTCTGACCCAGTGCGGAAGCTGGGCAGCTTCCCCATTGTCCTCCTAACATTCTGATGCCATCATCAGCTTCTCTCAAAGTCCTTCTACCGCATGATGGAGCACAGGCGAGTGCCACTACTTTCCCTCCAATCTGGGAAGAATACGTCATCACAGAAACATCGAGGTGGGGGTTTACAGTGCCACCAATAGCAGCTTCGCCTCTTAGGCAGTAACAGTCAACGAGCTCGGTCCCGCTGGCTCTACACGAACCACTGGGGCGCTCGTACACTGGACCTGAGGCTCGTCAATTATATCGTCCTTCAGTTGGAGCATCCCACTCGAAGCAGCTGAGCTTTCGTAATCTCCCACGGCGCCATACCTATCGAGAAAGGATTGTTGCAAGCAAAGGAGTGGTAGAACTCACGGATCATTTAATATGGCCAACGACAGAGTGATT
>NW_003204513.1:0-1269 GCF_000006405.1 Perkinsus marinus ATCC 50983
AGATGATCCTTTTTGTGGATGACCTCAACATGCCTCAGAAGGAATTCTATGGTGCCCAGCCGCCCATAGAGTTGCTCAGGATGTGGCTTGACCACGGCGGGTGGTATAACCGTAAGGAACTCCTTTTCAATAAGGTCGTCGACATGGTCCTTGTGGGTTCTATGGGCTGTCCAGGAGGCGGCAGGACCTTCATCACAGAGAGGCTCAAGAGACACTATCATCTCATAGGGTACACCGAGCTGAAGGAACAGTCGATCAGTGGTATCTTCAACACGATTGCCAACTACTTTTTCAAGGCTTTCGATGAAGAAGTTCAAACACTCGTGCCAAAGATGGTTGATGGAATCATAGACGTATGCCGTGACGAGCTGTACCATTGGTAAGTGCTCAATGGTCTCTGTTAGGTTTTCCAGAAGATAGGAGAGACGTTGCTGCCAACACCGGCTAAGAGTCATTACACATTCAACTTGAGGGACATCTGGAAGGTCTTCCTAGGCGTATGCGGTTTATCCAGACAGAAAGGGAACAACCCAATGATGGCCATCCGGTAGGTCTAGTGGTGGCTTGGACACTTATGATGATGTTTGCATTCAGCTGCTGGGTTCATGAGATAAATAGAGTTTTCGGCGATAGGCTTGTCGATGATAAGGATCGTGCATGGCTCGAGGAACAGGAAAGGGAGAAGGTAGGTCATCCTTTCGCTGCTCTTAATATGGTCATGCTTAGCTCCGAGGGTACTTCGACGTGGATCCGGATGAGGTCTTGAAGGCCGACAGGCTAGTCTTTGGCCGGTTCATGGACGTCGGAGCGGAGGTGCAACACTATGTTGAAATATCGGATATGGAAAGGATGAAACAGGTGAGGCCTTGACTGTGGTGGGGGGGAGCATCATCACGCCATGGCCGGGGTGACGATTGAATCCATTCTGTTCGCTTCGGTCTACGCCGATATTGAATACTTCTCGGGGAAGCAGATGGTCGGGGATGTATGTACAGTTACCTTCGCACCGGTTCGCTAGCATTTATAGGTGGTGTACTTATTGTCCTCTCTTCAGGTCATAGAGGCATATTTGGATGAGTATAACAGCACAGCAGTCCATAGGATGCCTCTGGTGATGTTTCTGGATGCATGTGAGCACGTATCTAGGATAAGCAGAATCCTCG
This sequence comes from Perkinsus marinus ATCC 50983, assembly GCF_000006405.1. Lineage (NCBI taxonomy): Eukaryota > Perkinsozoa > Perkinsida > Perkinsidae > Perkinsus > Perkinsus marinus. Next base: position 1,164 of record NW_003204513.1, read on the forward strand.
ATCAACCTCGAGCTAATGCCCTCTTATTGGGTGTTGGTGGTTCGGGTAGGCAGTCGTTAACACGCTTATCGAGCTTCATCTGTGACTATGAATGCTATCAAATAGA
>NW_003212839.1:0-1157 GCF_000006405.1 Perkinsus marinus ATCC 50983
AACTCCATTGAGATTGTAACACGTCCATGCTCACCTGGCAGCTTCCATAGAAACACTAGGAAGGCGAAATTCGACGTCATAATGTAATCTTCTGACCAGGGAACTGTTTAATCGACCATATCACACAGTCCTTCTCCGGATGATATTTCACCGAACCTAAAAATGACTAATAAAAATCGCTTCGCTCCGCTCAAGTATCTTCCCACCTGTGCTAGCCTTGCATTGCGGAGTGTCGACATCCCCGGGCACAGGAACGTGAATCTCAACCGAGTTAGCTATCGATCTGGAAATAATTTCGTGGCGCGTGACGATTTTCCCAATTTTCCACCTGCTCTTGAATTGGCTCTTCGCCTTGATCATCACTTCCAGGCGCCTTCCCGACTGACTCGGATCAACTACCGCCTCGACCGTAATCAGAGGCTTCACTAAAGTGTTCAAACGATAACTGAAAAAAGCGCACGCCCAGATGATCGATTTTCAAAAATACTAACAAACCTCATCAGTTCGAATTCGCCATCAGGTGGTATGAACGATATCGTCCTGTCCTGCTCGAAACGACTGACAAAAAAATTTCCTAGCGGAGCGAAGCGATTCACGAGTCTACAAAATCACCTGAGTCGGACGCATTGGTGAAACTTGATATCTTCCATTTCGACGCCTTTCCCCCCTCGAGTAGATCCGCCAGCTCTGAAGAGAAATTCGCTTGATAATTTCGTGGCGCGCGACATATTACCCGCCAGCCGCGAGCAACTTGTCGTTCAAACCCAATTTACATTCGGGCATTCCCGAAAGGAACGACTTCATTTTCAACGACCCAAAAATCTCAGATCTGCAAAAATCGGCGGAGCGATGCATTTTTTTCCAAAAAAATTTTTCCGCTCACTGTAAAACTTGTCCGTTTGCCGCTACCAGTAAGTTCAGTTTCTCGATGACATCGAGGAAGATTTCATTCTTTTTATGCTGAAAAAAAGTACATCTCCAAATCGATCACTCGGGCGAGCGCTAACCTTAATGCCCTCAGGCCTCCAACTAACTGCACTTGTCGCTGCTGAGGGCGGCGCCTTCATTTTATCAACTTTAACTTTTTTATATTCCGTTTTGATATATTCACGGAGGATCTTAGTTTCCGTAGTCTGAAAAATAGCCAAGTTTTGGAG
>NW_003212511.1:0-1098 GCF_000006405.1 Perkinsus marinus ATCC 50983
TTCAGCGCGATGCGACCCTCCAATGGAGGGCCTCCATACCGGAGCCCTAGTGTCAACGCTCCTTCATGATGAATCAACCTTGCTTGTCACCTCTCAAAATGCCTCTCTCACCATTGCCTATACTCAGGACTCGTTTCACGCATGTACACGGGAGTGAAAGAGTGTCATTTGTGGCTGACATGACTCATGTCACATGAGTACATTCGTGAAACGATCGATTGCATTCGAAGTCTTTCGGGAAATCTTTTGAGGACTACTGTTGTCACTCCATCTAGTTTTGTCGACCGGAGCTGGAGTATTAAAATTAGATTGATTGCCAATAAATAGAATTACCTAAATTATCAAGTGACGATTCGATCACGACCTCGAGTAGATCCGCCCACAGCGTGTGCAAATATGTACACGCGACTTGTGCCCACTTACTCTAACGATTCCGTGAAACACAGTGTTTCAAACACCTATGGAGTGCTGACTCACAACAACATGAGGTTCTGTTCATATGGGGCACTTGCACGAGTTAGAGAAGCGTTGCTCTTGTGACTCGCATACTCTCAGTACGTTGATCATGCATGCTGTTGTGATCGTAAATTTATAATGGATTAGTTGCTGCTTCGCCGTTGCAATTATGCGTGCAGTGCAGAGTGCGTGCATTCGCAAGCGTAGTTACGATTTGAAATCGTAACTACGCTTGCGTAATTAAATTATGAGATCCACTCGAATCTTAATTAGAGGAATTCTCTGAATGCACAAGCTGGAAGATTGAGAATGCTAGGATGACCGCTGCTAGCGGTCCGCTAGAGCCTCTAGAGCCGCTAGAGTCTACCTCTAGCCTAGAGGTAGACTCTAGCGGTCCGCTTCATCCCGGCTGGTGGTCTGTTGTAGGAGGATCTGCCCGCTCCTGTGGGCCAGTCTGTTAGCTGCATGGTATCGAAGCTGCGCGGCGCCAGCAGAGGCGCTTGTCGGTTGAGGTTCAGCCTCAACCGTGGCTTATGCGCGCATGCGTCAAAGTTTGACGGTCAAACAATCGATTACATTTGGAGTCCTTCGCGGGATTCTCAGAAATTATTCTCTTGTCGATTATCGTTGACATCCCTGCCA
>NW_003213514.1:0-1031 GCF_000006405.1 Perkinsus marinus ATCC 50983
CCCACACACAGTGCACATCGATATTGAACGCAGGCTGCGTGAGCCTTGGCTTTTTGGCGTTCTATATACGATGTTCACGCGTATTGGAAGCTCAAATCAAGTATACACTAAATGGGTAGGCACAGAGCGGCTCACTAAAAAGCTCGTGTTCTCTCCATCGGCTAAGAAGTTCGATGAGTTCTGTCGCGAGCATGACAGACTGAAGGTTCTGCACGATCGACAGGTTTCATCGATGAAATTCATCATGCTGAAGTCGGCCTTCTTCACCGAGTCCGATCCAGGAAGGTTCTTCTAGCGGGAATGCAGGATCTGGACAAACTCCTACCTCCTCTGCAGTGTACGAGGTGAGTGCCGCCGATGTCAAGAAGATGCTAGACGGCTATGAAGCTCGTGTTACTGAGCGGGTATGTAATGAACTAATTAATATTGTTGTCAATGCAGTGCAGACTGGTCTGCTTGGCCGTACTCTTGGTTCAGGAGACAGTGGAGAGCAAAGAAGAATCCAGGACGCGCATGTCAACACGTTCATTGAGATGTCGAAGACCAATCCTTCCGGATTCCGTGGAATAATGAAAATGAACCCATCTGAATCTGTGGACCACATCCGCCGCATGCGAGTGCATGGGCAGGCCGACGCCTACCAACAAGGCCCTGAACGTGCTGCGAGCGATGTTTCTGTGACCAACCGACATGCGCCTCCATCCACTCACATCGACATCGAGCGTCCACTGCTCTCTCATACAGAGGCGCACGACGGAGAGTGTGGTTTGATGGATGGTCGATAGTGGGCCTCACGCACAGGTTGTGTGCGCCACAGGTGCCTGCGTGCAATCATGTGCACGCGTGTTTTTGCTCGGGCCGAGCAATGGCCAGTCCTTTATTCGTACAACCCAAGTCTGAGTCGTAGTAGACCCCATCTCCATCAGATTTATGTCTTAGTAGTAAGTTATTGACCTTGAGACTTAATGGCATCTTCACTGAGTCGTGTTCATGAGGCGGAGCCCGGTCAAACTCTCACATCTGGCTCCGAT
>NW_003213845.1:0-1107 GCF_000006405.1 Perkinsus marinus ATCC 50983
GGGCATATTCGAAAAATTCGAGGTAAATTTGGGAAATTTCAACTTGGATACCCTCAATTTTCTGAAACTTGAAACACTTGAGTGATGTGCTATTATATGCTAGAGTGAACCTCGTATATAATGGGAAAAAACCCGTTTCCTGGCACGCAAATACAAGGCGGAGCGAAGCGGATTTCGGGTCTCCCATGCGCGTTGTATGACCATTACCGACGTAGTGCATCGTTTAAGGAGCTTTGGTGACTTCCTCATGTTGTGAGTGGAAGTAAGCACTTAATATCTTATCGGTGATGGGATGATATTTCGATTAGAATTAGATCAGTTTTGGATTGATCAGGCGGAGCGAAGCGTGGAATATATGGCTTTTTTGATGAACAGGTTTGGATTTGCAAGCCGGCTGATAGTTGTCGAGGGAAGAACATATTTCTATTGCGGAATCTCGAAGAACTCCGTTATGACAGTCAGTTTATAATTCAACGGTGAGGATTATCATCCATCACTACTGTAGACTCAGCAGAGGTGATGAAGAGTCGAATATAACTTCGTGCATGCGTGCACTGGAGTTTCACCCTAGTGATATGAAAAACACTAGTGAGAGACATATTCCACTACTACTGCATATCACCGCGAATATTGCAATTTTTGCTGAGTATTACGCCACTTCACGTAAAATAGGTGAAACTCCACTGTATGCGATAATAGTGATTGCGCTGCTTTCTATGTGCGCAGGATCACATGAGTGGCATCCGTCGTACTTCGGTCTTCATTGAAGTGGTCATGCTCATTCTTTAGTTTCTAACGGTTACTACTATCGCTGTTCATGTTTCAAAGTGAAGTTTACATATCGCATGAAGCACGCATCACGTGTTTAACGCGTTATTCTCGGCTCACATGCGTTTTCCCGTGAAGTGAAATGCGGAATATGTTTTTCCCTAGTGTTTTTCTCATATCACTAGGGCGAAACTCCATTGTATCTGCGAAGTTTCAGATCGATTATTATCAATCTCGAAAAATAATTTCATTCTTAGCATTGTAGATATCCAATTGACATGCATTGTTGAAGGAGTCGTCGAGTGACAATCTGCACGCGTGCGCAAGGTACATCGAGAG
>NW_003213005.1:0-1223 GCF_000006405.1 Perkinsus marinus ATCC 50983
GCGACGACGAATCCGTAACTGGTAGATTTGTAGGCAACTGTTGAGTGATTCTTACATCTATCTAGGCCTCTATTGAACAAACTGAGCCGGCCGACTATTCTGTCACCAATACTTCTAGGTACTATGAGCTCCATGTCCTGACAAGAACTTACTCGAAGCTCTATCCTTCATCACGAGCATGTTATCACTGAAACCTCACAAGACTATTACTCTTTATACATCTCACTATAGAATTAGGGCATTTGAGTAACGCTATGATAATATCGTCAGATTATCACTTGCAACATGAGAAAGTTCTGACAACTCCACTGTCCAAAAATGCCTCGGCACGGCTATGGAAAAAAGTAGAGGCTTACAACGTCGTATATGGGGCGGAAATTCTCAACTTCTGGGTCGCTGAGCAATCTCAAAGGTACTTGAGTTTCGATAGTTTTCATCGTGCCTTTACACCTGCGCTGACCATGCCTATTCACATACCTATGATAGAGTTATTGCAGCATGAGAGTACAAGTGTTCGTGGTACATTATATTATTGTCCTTCGTCCACCGCATACATATAGTGCCAGTAGCAGCACCAACAAGAGTGAGAGAATACTCTAGAATCGATAATGTAGGATTTGACGAATCGAAAGTCTCCAAAATGACCATACCTGATGATAAAAAAGATGATACACGATGACCCCGAGAGCTACGACTTTTGTGTCTAGTCGGGATAGTGTCTATGTGGCAGCATATGAACCTACTGCTACTCTGCAGAGCTAATCTTCAACACTTCTTATGTGGCAGTCACCGCAGTTGTTGTGATCAAAATGAGAACAACAAAAGTATACGATATACGGCAATATGCATGTAATGCTTCAACCATATGCGAAGTTCATACCGAGTAGCTTAGTCATAGAAGATGTGGCCATTGGAGCCTCAATGATGCACTGCTCCATCACGACTTCATCGTATAGCACACACGATGTGAGCAATACTCATTCCCGTGAAAAAATTTACATTCTTCGTTCAGTGTTGCTGTATTGATCTGGACTTATATAAAATTGGTTTGGGCTTTCACTGAAGTGCTCTTGAAATGGTGTAGTAAGGTGACTACCATCAGTATCATTGAATCAATAGACACTTGCATTCATAGTATCCATCTTAAGCAGGGGAAGTCTCTTCATGTAACCGTCGATCTTGTGAAACCGTCGGCGAGCGAGTCCGTGAGCGAGTCGAATTGG
>NW_003203942.1:0-2150 GCF_000006405.1 Perkinsus marinus ATCC 50983
TACCTTTGTTATTTTCGTCTCTACGACGATCGTATTCATACAAGCTGCCAAGTACTCTTTAAATGAAGCTCTTATTATACTTGATCAAGTTAAAAATACTCTGATCAAGATCAATCCTCGATTGAAGCTTCACTGTTACATCGAAAGGGGTTTGAGTTGTCATTACAGTACAATTTTCCGTGGATGGTGAGAGGTTTAGCCTTGCAAAATACAGACATCCAGCTATCAATCGTAATTAGTCGTCACAGAGTGAACCATGGCGGCGCGTCAAATTTCGAACGCTCGACGACGAGTATGACCATCGAACGTACGTACACTACGATATCGAATCCGCCCGCATTGAATTTCGTAGTGTCAAAATGTTATTCTCCTCACTTCACCATTATGTGAAGTTCCGCAAGCGATCAGTACTGCTCATCCCCATCACTCATGCCCTTGACTATCTCGAAACGCAACAAGGACAACGATACAGGAAAGACAGTAACGTTTGGTAACCTCCCGGAAGGATCATCAGTCAGGGAGCTCAGCTGAGATCCATTGCAGCGGAAGCAGTGAACTGCCTCAGCGATGGGAAAGGGTCATTTGATGCACCTATGAGATACTTTTTAATCATGAAGTCAAGTCCCTGTCGAGCTACCTCCAGCTGGGGCTGATCCGTAGAGCATCTTCCCATCCTCAGCGGCTGCGAGCTCGCGCCGAATCTCAATCGTTATCTGCGAAGAGAAATCAGCCCTGAACTGACGCACAGTGAAGAGTCGGTCTATGGGCTCAAATGGAAATACAATCTCAATTCTACGATGAGAATAATCATAGATGATACCTCCTTGTGCGGATGCGCCTTCATGACAGCCTTCAGCGTTCGAATCTCCGACTGTGACAGCTCGTGCTTGTACCTGATAATTGCACAGATGCCAGCGGGCAATGGGATATGTAGACCGACCTCTGCACAAAAGCTAGAAGCGACTGATGCCATAGAACAGGCATTTCCCTTTGATCTGGTATGAATCCCTTATAATGATCAACAACGGCACTGACAGCCCTCTTGGGCAGGGAGTACCTAATAAAGCAAGCAATAGTTGTACGAGAATCTCCAAGCACCCACTTCTTGTTAATGATGGTCCTTATAGCAATACTCGCAGTGGGACCAGGCCAGGAGAGGCTAGTGAGTTGACACAGTCTGACCAAGGCTGCCGCAGAGTGGAGAACCGGCAAGGAGCATTTTGCCAACACCTATATCAGTCAAATTATGCACTCCAACAACAGGTGAACACCCCTCTAAGCGATAGATGCAAGCGAACAGCAATCTGAGGAGCGCTCGAGTCGATCTCAGTATCCATACTACACTGCAAACTATGACTGCTTCCCTGATGGTGCAAGTAGGGCAGAGTATGAGCGGCAGGAAGATGCCCTTGAACCACGCCGCCGGCTTGAACGTGGCCGCCTAGGTTACACAAGACTAATGAGCAGTTGAGGAGGAGAGCTGCCCACCTTGAGGGCCTCATAGTAGTGGAAATTGAGTTTCTTATTTACCGCTATGTCCTCTCGAACAGCCGGTAGGAGTACCTAGCACGGAAATGCGATGCACAATGCAAGTGTGGTGACACCATACCAAATTAAGGTATCTCTGAGCTTGCTTTGGGCTGAGACTAGAGACGAATATCTTAGTGGCCTCTCGAGTAGCAGCAGGAGTCCATTCGACAGGATTCGTTATGAACAATACCTACATGCCCACGTCCCATTCAAGAGGATACCAAAGGACTACCTCCTCCCAGTTGATGAGGCTCGGGATGATCTTGAAAGCCTTGGGTATCTTACCAGACTTATACGTACTCAGCCATTTACCAATATCTGAGTACCTGACCAAGACAAGGCTCTAACATGGGGCACACCATGTGGTTCGTTCTTACACTCTCACAACCTGTGGGTTAATGGCCTCACTGGCATCCTCTTCATTTGACTGGACCTTCGACACTCCACCACCCGAGCCAGCCTCTCGTTCTCGCAGCTGGGCATACCAATCTCCCGCGAATAAGCACAGCATTGATAGATACTACCTTCTGTTCTATGATGTCAGCAAGCGTCAGTCTCTTGGGCTCCTCATTGGTCGTTCTGAACTGAGCCTGGGCGGCCTCATCTGCTTCTGTCACTTC
>NW_003204350.1:0-1590 GCF_000006405.1 Perkinsus marinus ATCC 50983
GAAGAGTGGGGATGCACATCAACGGTATCAGTGGACTAAACGTATTATTGACCATTGTGATGGCAATCCCAATGAGCGGAGGCAGTACTTTCGTTACAATGTGGGTCTCTATTTCGATGCTGTTGCTATCTCATTCGATCCGACGGGAACGAAAGATCCAATCACAGCACGCAACTGGCATCATGAATCAGTACCCGTCACTACAAGGAATAGATACGGTACCGGCAAAAAGGTTAAACTGGTTGGAGTACTTGCTTACAATGAAGAGCCTCTCCTGGTCCCTATCCAAGACAATAGCAGTAGTTCTTATCATCAGTTCTTGAGGGACACCGCCATTCCACTTTTGAAGTCTAGATGCCGTAAGTCGCATCGTGCGAGACGGGGTGTCATGGCCGATAATTATGGTGGTCAACATAGTTCTCAGTGCCAGCAACTTCTCACAAGTCATAATTGCTACTATTTGCCGTTCCGTGTACGATCTCCGGATCTTGCTTGCATCGAAAGCACCTTTTCTATCTTGAAGGCACGACCGAGAGCTGCCTACTTGGAAAACGGCCCCGTGACTACACTGAGTTCATTCATCCGTAGACTTCAAAGCATATACTCTCAGATTGATGCTAACAGCATCATCGACACTATGCCAGACAGAGTTAGTGCTGTCTACAAGCGTCGTGGTGCTTTGTTGAATTACTAGGTTACATATGTTTTGAGCATGCCACATTCCAATTTTGAATTTCCAAAGCATGGCGTGACACATTCATGTCGTAAGATGTATATGTAAGATTTTCTCCCGAGTTGTGTTACTTATCAATAAGATGCGTAGGCACACTCAATCATCCTGCGAACTGATAGTCTAACGACCTGACACATTAGTCCGGAACAAATATTCAGCCGAAAAACTCGCTCAGCTCAAGGCAACACGAGTAGATTTTCATTTCTTTCGTGCCACTCGAATCTAAGCGGATTTTTCATCTTATTCATCGCTCCGCTTGAATTGATCAATTGATCATTGAGATGGTAAGATAGTAATAGTGATCAAGATTATATCATTTTCCTTTGATCAAGTGGATCAATTTTGTATTCCGGCATGGATTTCATCGACGTGGAAGCCTTGGAAATTGGCCAACATCAACTGAGTCAAGAAAGCTCCAACACCACTGGGCTGACAGATCCCAGTTCACTGGCCAGTTTCGTAGTTCCCGACAACTTACTTCTTTGTTTCTACTCTGAGGCAGAAGCACCGATCGACTCCGAACATGTAATAACTTGGATGAATGCTACTCAGCCTAACACTGCGAACGTTGGTTGAAATTTTCCAGGTGTTGGCCACTGAAGAGTCCGCCCCGAGGAGTCTTCACCCCACTTCCAGCAGACCCAAATACGATTATTCACGATTCTACTTGTTAACATGGTCTCGTCCCACAGTGGATAAGCCAGATATACTGATTCCAGGCCGAGATCTAAGTAAGGAACAATTCAGAGACGAGCTGGTTCGGGCTTACTCGGTCCGTGATGTCGAGTTGAGCTATTTCTGTATCACCAGCGAAAAGCATGCTGATGGGACTGAGCATTTTCATGCGTGCACCGCTA
>NW_003208423.1:0-1184 GCF_000006405.1 Perkinsus marinus ATCC 50983
AAAGATAAGTGATATGGTTGATCTTGATCTAGTTGGAATTCCAGTGTTATTTTCCGAATTTTTTTCCGGAAAATATTTTTTGTAGCATTTTTGTATAAACTTTTACTAAATTTTCTATTCGGATTTGATGTGAAGGCTGACATTTTTAGAAATATTTCAGTTTATGGTTTTGGAAATATGTAGATGAAAAAATTTGCAATGTAAAATTTAGACGGAAAATATGCTGTATTCATGAAATCAGAATTTTTCCGAAAACATTTTTGCATAAATTACAAGAAAAAATTTTTCCCGCATCTTTTCGATAACTTGATTGTTTCTGGTTCGTCAATGGTTGATGATACTTGGGAAATGAGTAGTTGATATTTCCGGAAATTGTGAATTTTTTCCGGAAATTTTGATTGAATTTTCTGATGGATTTCCGCTAACATCTTCACGTTTTGTTCTGTTCCATAACAAATCGATCACCTGGGCGCGCGCGATGTGTTCCTCTGCTCAAGGTTGGTCGCTGTGTTGCTAATTGTAAGGTGTGGAGTTTGTGGAGACATTGTATGTGAGGAAGGATTCGGAAATCGATCATCTGATCGATTTGGACTATAGTTGTATTCGAAATATATTTTTGTTCGGTTTAAGAATTGCGGCGCACAGCGAAGATTTTTGGAAGAAAATTTGGTGAAAATATTTTTGATTAGAATCGATTTTCAATAGAAAAGACAGATAGGAAAAATTTTAAAAGGAAAATTTACAATTATTATCATTTTTTATATTTTTCCGGAAAAAAATTTGAGCCCAGATACTGTATATCGGTTTGAACTTTTCCAAAAAAAAATTTTGGAATAAAAAATCGGAAAATTTCAATTGCAGAAAGTACCCAAAAATTTTCCAATTTTTTATTTTTTTCAGCAAATATTTTCCTATTTTTATCATCCCATAATTCATCACATTTTCTTGGTTGTATTAGCAGCCGCCTTTTCTACTGGTGTGGATGGAAATCTTCGGAGGAAAACGTCACTGCGCCACAAAATTATTTCCGAATCTCCATTTTATTACGCTAAACAAATAACGGATACTGTCGGAAAAACAGCGAAAACTCATGTGATCGAACCAGCTCAAAAAGAATTTTCTGGTAGGAAATAATTTCGTGGATTTTCAGCGGTTAAATTCAGCGAGCCAGAAGTATCAGCGCC
>NW_003206694.1:0-2663 GCF_000006405.1 Perkinsus marinus ATCC 50983
GCGATCCTAACGACAAATACTATTACAAGCAGAAGGCTTATCTTGAGGCCATCTCTGTCCCGGAGGCTTGGGATATCGTGGACTCTGGTCCCAAGAGGACACCTGTGACCATCGCAGTTATTGACGACGGAATCGAGGCAACTCACCCTGACTTGAAGGATATCGTCATCAAGGGCTACAACGTCGTTGATAAGAATGATGATACCAGTCCGCGAGGACCGCACGGAACTATGATGACTGGCATCGTTGCTGCTATCAGGAATAACAAGATCGGTATGGCGGGTATCCTGGACGAGGTGCGTATACTTCCCATATTCGACGGCGAAGAAGTGACTTTCTCCGCAATGGCGGATGCTCTCACCTACCTGATCAATGAGAGGAGTGGTGATGTGAAAGTTATTCTCTTCACGGAAGGTTCCGATTCAAGGAGATCCCAAGCCGTTACCGACAAGATTCGGGAAGCAACTGAAGCTGGCATGCTCGTTGTTGTCACGGCAGGGGATGAGAACCGGGATCTGGACGTAACCCCATCCTTCCCTTGTTCCTTCGGCCGCTCTGCCACTGATGGAGTGTTATGTGTGGCTGCAACGTATGGTACCAAAATGCAGCTCACCGACGAAAGCAATTTTGGTTCAGCTGTTGACATCGCCGCTCCAGGTCACGACGTATTGGCAACTTTTCTTGTAGGGTACGGCACTTCTTCGGGCACTTCGCTTGCCGCCGCTATCGTAGCAGGTATGGCTGGGATGCTCTACAGCCTTGAGCCATCTGAGACCCCTGCTTACATCAAAAGTATCATCATGGACACGGCCACCCAAGGTGTCAAGGATAATAAAGGGAAAAAGACTCTCCCCTTCGGCCGCGTGAATGCTGCGGCGGCTGTTAAGAAGATACTTGGAAAAAAGAAGGTTTAATTTTTCCCCCTGGCTCCGTCTCATGATGATGGAGTCAATGACACCGAGTCATTGACAACTTGTTCAGTGAACTCTTGTCCACTCGATGGCCTCTCTCTTGCTGGTTAGATTATCATGTGATCCGATTCATTTATTGTGAATGTCAAGGTCTGATCATCAGACTTGATAATCGGTCATCGTATCGCTGGGGTTTTGATTTTTTATGACGATTTTTTATGCCCAACTGTTGAGTTGTGCCCAACTGTGAATTTTCGCCTGGGTTGGTCTTACTCGAGTAGGCAAGTATTGGCTCGGTGTTCCAATTATGAATCGTCCTGAGAGATGCTGGTCCATCATCATCGATCGCTGTCCCGATCTCCCGTACCACACAATGTGTTTCTCTCGAGTGAAGGAATCCCTTAGCTGAGCGTATGGTGAATATTTTTTTACATCGGATAAGCTCAATCAAGCCTCACAATTGCTTGCGGCAAAAATCTTGCCCTGACAGGGCTACAGGTTACTATAGGGCGACAGTAACAGGTTACTATAACCAGTGCGGTGTCATTTCAAATTGAAATTTTCAATCGACAAGCCGTTTACAATTCTCTCATTCAACAATTCCCTCATTCAATGATTCCATCAATCAACAATTCCCTCATTCCATCATCGTATTCTCGGATTGTATGAACAATCACTTACAACAGTATACAACATGAATAATGATGATTATATTTTGCATGTACAACATCCACCAATTAATTAACGAATGTTGAATGTCGCCCAATGGCCGACGCCCATAATATACGGCATTATATTTCCCATCCAGAGATGAAAGGGAATACTAGGCAAAATTGGCGCCATCGATCGTCTTCTCTCCGCTAACGGTGACCGGTTACCCGAGACATACTCTTCTAGACGCAGCAGCCATTGATGTTGATCGTTAGCCGCCACCGCGCCAGTAGCACCAGTACACAGCCATGCATCATTCACACGTTTTTCTGATCGCAACTCTCCGCCAACCAGCAAAGGACGGTCAAAATATTATGCCGCACAGCGAACGAGACATCTAGCTTGCTGATGTCTTGGTATAGTCTCGGGGAGCCCATCTTGGGGGACGGCCAGTGGTGGGAGACCTGCTCAAAGTGTTCCTACGACGTAATAACAACACTTCTCACATTCACATGACTCGTGGTCGTAGTGGACGCCTTGATTCATGAGAATCCTTCATACCGACTAATCCACACGTCGGAACTGCACTGATCGATATCATTACTTGGCTCACCGATGCCTACACGGGGAAACCATCGCGTCTATCTAATGTCGATTCACCTCACCACCTCGAGTGCTTGTTATTTCGCCACCACATAAAACTAACATACCGCTCGAATTGTCCGGAACAACAGCCATTTCTCCTCGGGGCCCGAAGTCTCTGTCTAGCGTTATCTGAAAGCCATCAATTCACACTATCCTGGAGCCTGTCGGGCCTACCTCTTTCCACAACACTCCGCCATTGTCTGACCTCCACACCAGAAGGGAACTACGTCATAGTAGTGCCACCAACTATGATCATCGACTGGCCGCCTACCGTGCCAAGCGTACTCTCACCAATACACATTCGAAGGGAACTCACCGTTGGTGGTGGTGAATCCCATGGCCCATCGGGGTTCCCATGGGGTGCACACAGACAGGCGTTGCCAATTTCCACCGGAGTCGTCAGAGTACCAAACGTCATTGAGGTGGACGTTGTAACAACATTATTGTTCATACCAA
>NW_003210933.1:0-877 GCF_000006405.1 Perkinsus marinus ATCC 50983
CCGCCCTGTTCATGTTGCTAGGGGAGTGCCTCACAGCATCGCGGAGTACCTCTGCAAGGGCGATGATATTTAGCTGACTCGCATCCTTGCGTACGTAGCCCAACGCTTTGACAAGAACATCGGCGTAGTAATGGCATCGTTCGCACTCTTCGTATGAGGTCTCTTCCCAAATGACGGCTGCAACAACAGCGAATTCGCCGAAATCATTTCGGCGAAATGGTAGGGCTTATATAGGATAAGAGTCTAGAAGTAGATATATTTTTTGGGATATACATCAATTCTCATCAATGTTCCTCAAATGTCATGCGCATCAGTTCGTTCGCGCCCTACTCGTTCATAATGTCCATCGGAGTCGCTATGAGAATTCGAAAGCGAGACCGCTCAGATGTCTTCAAAACCCATACGCCATCAGACATACGACAGCGGCAGGATTCGAACCTGCGCAGGCAGAGCCTAATGGATTTCAAGTCCATCTCCTTATCCACTCGAACACGCTGTCTGGAAGACGCAGAGGATCTCATCTCTGCCCATGAGAATCGCCACCCTGTTCATGTTGCTAGAGGAGTGGCTCACAGCACCGCGGAGCGCCTCAGCAAGGACGATGATATTAAGCTGACTCGCATTCTTGCATACGTAGCCCAGCGCTTTGACAAGAACGTCGGCGTAGTAATGGTATCGTTCGCACTCTTCGTGAGAGGTCTCTTCCCAAATGATGGCTGCAACGACAGCGAATTCGCTGAAATGGTAGGGCTTATATAGGATAAGAGTCTACAGGTAGATACATTTTTTGGGATATACATCAATTCTCATCAATGTTCCTCAAATGTCATGCGCATCAGTTCGTTCGCATCCTACTCGCTCATAATGTCCATCGGAG
>NW_003208286.1:0-2102 GCF_000006405.1 Perkinsus marinus ATCC 50983
GGGACACCCCGACCGACCCCACTGCTCGCATTGTCGTAGTAGACTCGAACTAAGGAAAGAAACTACTTCACACGGACATAACAACTCCCTACTACCCTCAGCAGCATCATCAACCTCCCCGTCCCGAGGCCGCGTGCGACGCGAGATGAGAGACCCGTCATCGAGGCACACAACCATAGACAGGCCCTGCCCACCCGACCATGCGATATCAGTGATACCATGACCTTGATATTTATACCTAAACACACTACTCATACCACTCCTCCGCCACTTCCCGTCCCATCTCACGTATGGAGGAGCTTCCACCCCTTCCCCTGCTCCTCCTCCTCGTCGTTGTCATCACCCAGCCCCGCCGTATCCCACACCTTGACAGTGCCATCTAGACTGCCAGTGACGACATCCCCCTTCGCATTCACGCACATGCCCGTCACCGCCTTGCTATGCCCAAGTGGACTCTGCCAAACACATACTCACAGTATGCACAATGTCAACCACATGTGTTGGTAACAGTATGAAAGCTGAGGAAATTTTGGAAAATTCTCCTTAGTTTCTGTACACTCTCCTAGTTCCTATATAAACTCCAATGATAAGTAAGGAAAGTATTGACATCAGCTGAGGGAAGCGAACACCTTCCTGCAGCACACATACCTCTACAATACTACCTTCTGGACGACCTTTCCAGCAATCAGATCAATGGTCGACACGAATCCCCCACCAGCCACATACAACAACGTTTGGTTTCGAGATAGGCATGCAGCATCAATTGGACTCCCATGGGCGTAGCTGCTAACCTGAGGAGAGGGCATGTCGAGACCAATCTGGGTGGGAAAATGTGCACATGGTCAACCACACATGTCGGTGATGACAATACGAAAATTCTGAGAAAATTTCGAAAATTTCTCATTGATTCCTATACATTTCTACCGAATTCGTACGTAAACTTCGATAACTAGTCCGCAGTTGAGGAAAGCAAACATATATTCCTCCAACACGGAGGCCAACAGCGAGTAGTCTCACCGGCTCGGGAACCTTATCCTCTCCAGTTTCCATGTCGACGTCCTGCTCCTCCTCTTCAGAGTCTATAGGCTTCCATACGTGGACGAAACCGTCATAACCTGATACGATGTTATTCATCACACTAGAAAATATGCACAAAGTCACAGTAGATGTGCAGGAGGCAACATCGAAAAAATTCTTGTTGGTTTCCGAACACTTCTACTCGAGTTCATGTGTGAACTTCTATATAGTGAAGAAACTACTGAGCTCAGCTGAGGAAAGCGAACATATATTTCAACACTGTATATGAGGGAGTGAATTACCTGCCGTTATGATGGAGCCAGCAGTAGTGGCAAAGACGACTTGAACAGCGTCATCGTGCTTGCCAATGAGACTGCCACCTTCCGAAGCTGTCCTTGTGTCCGAAGATAATGACCATTGGATGACTAATACAACCGCGATGTGAAAGAAGTATGGTATGAAAATTGACGCTACTTTTGCCGTCCTTTCCCGCGCTATAGACGAGCGTTCGATCATGAGAAGCAAAGCACACTGAGTTGGCCGCTCCCTCATGCCCTCCTCTAAATCTTCGCAATATATTCCTCGTGGCCGTAAGGTCGTAAACGTTGATCTAATAACAACTTCCGGAAATAATCTCCCCACCTTAATCGTTCACCCTTCCCGATCCGTCTCCAGCCGCAATAAGCTTCCCATCGTTCCTAAACGCCACACACGTTGTGAAGTCCTTATGCTTCGACCACAACATGTCCGCCTTATAACTCGTAGCGACCGGCTTGTGCCCAACCGGCAACGTAAGCAGCTCTACTCGCGTACCATGAGTGACTACCACCTGCCTCCTATTGACAGGGTTATAGGCAACACTAGTCACACTGGAGCCGCTAGTGCCTACAGTGACCAACAATAAGACTTCCCCTACACAAACCCGACAACCTACTCTTGGTCTTAAGAGCATGCTTGTATTTCTTATAGAAGGCTTCCTCCTCAGTCTTGACAGCTTTCGCTGCGACGGGGCGAGGGATAGGGGCAAGTTTGGTAATTCCATCACCCTGACAAGCCGTAGAGTCGCAGTCAGCTCCAGTCGTTTT
>NW_003209175.1:0-1088 GCF_000006405.1 Perkinsus marinus ATCC 50983
AGCTCCAACTAGTTTGCACAAGACGCTGAAGGCAAGCACATGAGATAGTGGTGCGCACCAACGGCTGTACGTGAACAATCCGGATTCCGCTCACGCATCTGAATCGGCCACTCGATGTGAAGCTCCAACTAGTTTGCACAAGACGCTGAAGGCAAGCACATGAGATAGTGGTGCGCACCAACGGCTGTACTGAGCAATCCGAATTCCGCTCACGTATCCTGACGGATTGACAAATTACCGCCTAAACCATTTCGGAAGAGTATTCAACTTTAATATCAATCAAAGTGACTAGCTTCATCGCCCGATTAGTTCAGCTGGATAGAATGTCTGCCTACGGAGCAGATGGTCGTAGGTTCGAATCCTGCATCGGGTATACATTAACCTCACTTCCTCTTCATCCATCCTACGTCAACGAAATCGGCCACTCGATGTGAAGCTCCAACTAGTTTGCACAAGACGCTGAAGGCAAGCACATGAGATAGTGGTGCGCACCAACGGCTGTACCTGAGCAATCCGAATTCCGCTCACGTATCCTGACGGATTGACCAATTACCGCCTAAACCATTTCGGAAGAGTATTTAACTTTAATATCAATCAAAGTGACTAGCTTCATCGCCCGATTAGTTTAGCTGGATAGAATGTCTGCCTACGAAGCAGATGGTCGAAGGTTCGAATCCTGCATCGGGTATACATTAACCTCACTTCCTCTTCATCCATCCTACGTCAACGAAATCGGGCATCCGATGTGAAGCTCCACCTAGTTTGCACAAGACGCTGAAGGCAAGCACATGAGATAGTGGTGCGCACCAACGGCTGTACCTGAGCAATCCGGATTCCGCTCACGCATCTTGAATCGGCCACTCGATGTGAAGCTCCAACTAGTTTGCACAAGACGCTGAAGGCAAGCACATGAGATAGTGGTGCGCACCAACGGCTGTACCTGAGCAATCCGCATTCCGCTCACGCATCCTGAATCGGCCACTCGATGTGGAGCTCCAACTAGTTTGCACAAGACGCTGAAGGCAAGCACATGAGATAGTGGTGCGCACCAACGGCTGTACCTGAGCAATCCGGATTCCGCTCACGCA
>NW_003215553.1:0-1054 GCF_000006405.1 Perkinsus marinus ATCC 50983
AACACGAAATATTGAGAGGGCGATTCGCGTACGCAAGGACGTCACGTTCTTCACCTAGCTTCACTAGCTCCCACAGCTCCTCGTAGATTCCATATAGACCTTGGTATGCATGAAACTGCAGAAGTGCACTCTGTGAGAGAATCACGAGTAGAAACTCCTACCGGATATCCACATGTATACAGATCGTTCTTCAACTTGCTGAGCTCAGATGTTTGAAAACCTGCACGGGTCTACGCCTCAGAACATACCACGAAGCTTTCACGGGACTGAAGGTGCATCCACAAAGCACGGCAACAGACCCTGCCATTGCGCTGACCTGTCAGGAGGCTTACTTATCAAAACGAAACCCAGCTGCATCGATCTCACCAAGTTACGTGACACATCGTAAGCCATCAGCGAAGCTTGCCGTATTTTGGTACATCGATTCTTGTGTTCTATGAGATTTACAACCCATTTTCTCTCAAAGTCTTTAAGTCAATCCTTACCAATGTTGACTGAGCTGGGCTCTATGAGAGCTGCACGAGATGACGTGTCATAATGTGGAGCTTCCAAAGCTCGCAGTATGTCAGATTTATCCTGTCGGAGCTCCTCCACCTCTTTTGCGATTAGTTCAGTGAGATGCAATGGGATACCAGACTACAGGCAAAAACATTTTCTCGGTGAGCTGATATTGTTTAGTGCCGTGCAACCAATCACATACCATACCCAGTTGTCTCCTTGCCGTTCGACGAACTCGTTGAGTTTAGGAACAACACGTTCTCCCCACGCATTAGCACATTCGTCCCCGCAGGTTTCGCGGAGCAAAGATGAGACACTCGAGGAGAACTCCAGATGATCGCTAGAATGAACGTAAGCACCCGAGGTGGTGACCATGACGCAGAACCGTAACATGGCCTTCTGACAGAACCTGTACTTACGACAACCAGTACAGCAATGTCGCGTTAGATACGATGCACAGTTTTTTGTCTAGGAGAAGCATGCTTACAAGAGAATGATCATATGGAGTCAACTGTGCTCACAAGTCCAATAAGCCCCACACCTATTCGACCAATCT
>NW_003209623.1:0-1760 GCF_000006405.1 Perkinsus marinus ATCC 50983
AATGAGCCGACCAAGAATCGAACCCACGCCCTCTAGGTCATTAGACCGATAAGTTACCAACTCACCAATAAAGACCTTCACTTTCGACTTCGGATTTTCGATGAACTTGACTTTGAATGGTGCCGGCGCTGGATAGCCACCAAAATACTCACCATAAAAGGGGTTATCGAACATTTGCTCGATGAACCTCGGGAATCTTATCCCACGTTCCTGAATCACCATCCTACGCACTAACAACGTATCAACGTGAATAGATACATCGACAACTTCTTGCAAAACCAACTTAACAATCTTGGAGGTTCACACTATTTTACTTAGCCAATCTACGCGACTCTAGGAAGGGAGATAATTGACGTCAAGAAAGTTGCATAAACTTCACACCGACAGTTCCTACCTCATAATTGATATTTTTATGGTACACTAACTCTTCCTGACATATCGTTATCGGAGTATATCGCAACCGCGAATTCTCCTTAGTCAGATCGAAGCCTTGGACACCCTAAACATCAGTAGTTTAACGAGGGAACCGAACCACCCCGGTTCGATCCCTGGTGACGACAATTCTACAGGGCGCTCCAAATACAATATGCTATTGTCTGTAACTTCAGCAGAATTCAACGAGCTTTCCAATAAGCTCATTAGGAAGATCTGCGAGCACCCTCCTATGATATTCCAAGTATTCCAAGTATGCATTGGCCCTGCCGACCTATTCACGCGAAATTGCTCAAAATCCGTGTACAAAAGTTCAGGCCGATTTCTTCGTGGAAAAACAACGCGATTTTATGGCACTAAGTATCATGAAACGTCAAGGCACCATTGAAAAGCGCTTTCCAAGACCTTTCTGATGAGCTTCCTCTCACTGAGAAATTCCAATTGAATACAGAAAGTTCGAGACAATACCACATTTCACTTAGTCCCTACCAAAAGCAGTAGTATTACTACCTTTCTCCCCAAGTAAAGAGGATCCACGTCAATATACGATGAGTAGCCACCATGATTCGGATGAATATGAGGATGTTGACGACACTGAGCCATTCTAACAACTACTCTCAAATCACACATGACAACCACATAACGCTACACTATAATATACGAGTAAACCTGTTGTGACTAGGAACTCCTGGTTCCTCTTGGTAGAAGGCGAGCTTATGTACAACTGAAAAGTGAATGACGAAGTAATTTTGACAAGGAAAGTAAACTCCGCATTTCGATATTAATACATCATGGATGTTATTCAGAGCGACAAGAAGTTGCGTAATTGTGGTATAGGGGACAATTTTCACTGTAACCCATAGACTGGGAAAATGAATCTCCATAATAACAACGGGTCCATTCCCAATTATGGAGGGTGAACAAAGTGCCTTCGTGATTGAACAACCCATCGTACTGCTCTTGGGTAACAATCTGATAGAAAAACCATCAGATCAAAAACAGCAACAACGACAATGTATATGTAATTGCGTAGCGAGCGAAGCGAGCGGGGCGTATTCTCTCACTTTACTAACACTTTGTGCGTGCGTACAAATTATCCAGCTCGATCGAGAGAAGTTATGATCACATGTTATACACCATTCGATAGCTCTCGCTCTGGGGATACTAGGAAAAATACGAAATTAGGGTTCCGCCCGGACCATGTAGATTTCCGTGCAAAAAACATATTTTTGCAGAAAAACGCCAGGCATGGGAATCGAACCCGGATGCCGAGCTCCGCCCCTTCTCCGAGAAGGCCTAGTACCACACCATCGCCACTTACTCCATCC
>NW_003214402.1:0-1300 GCF_000006405.1 Perkinsus marinus ATCC 50983
TCATGCTTGCTACGGTTCGCTCTACTCGTTGCTGGCACAGTAGACCCGAAGGTTCTCTCTCCGGTCGACATCGTAGCTACGGCGCACGTATCCTAACCCTGGCGAGGTCTATGCCTTTGGTGACCACTCTCGTCTACGACGACCGCTATCGTCGCGGGGTGGCAGCTGTCATGGCTGCCAATGCCCAACTCTCATTGCGCCAGTGCTTTCTGACCGACACCAATCCGGCACTACTCGCCGAAGTCGTCAGTTCTTCACTGCGTTCCGCCAACCACATGAGAGCTCCTGCCGCGAATGGCAGTAGAGGTCGCGACTCGCAGCGGCCCGAGCCCTGTAGAAACTTCGCAAGAGGTACATGTACGTGGGGTGATAGGTGCAGGTACGCACACGATCTATCGGTTAAGCCCAACTCGAGCTCAACGGAGCATCCCCAGGCCGACTCGGCACGTAGCCGAAAGCGCCCCACCAAGCAGGCAGACAAGCCAAACTCCTATGCTGGGGGTAAGCCTGACCAATAATCACCGACTAATTATCGGAGGCAATGTTGCCATATCTCTCGTGTATCGTCTTTACTACGTAATAGAGTCTATGATGCATCGCGAGTCTGAGCATCATATGAGTTCGCTCTGAGTAGACGATCGTTCTAGTGGCTATGAAAGCCAGAATATTTATCGTTAATCAGCATTTCGTTAATGCTCAAGTGGTTGCGTTGTGACAACGCCGTTGTCCAGTGCGCTTACGTCCGTGGAATCGGAGCATCGTGCTCCACGAGTAACTAGTCACAATGACAGCAAAAGGCCCTCAGTCGGTCAGCACGTCAGAGAACTGTTGATTGATGGCTCAAAGCTGAGGCCGCTGGTCCCCTAGGCGCGACAAGTTTTCGGCCGCCATGCTAGCAGGAATTTTTGCTCTTCTGCGTGCAGATGAGCTTTTGGCTTTGGAGTGGAGCGATCTGCAACTCAAGTCAATACCACAAGGAGGAACGCTACATGAGGTCCTCGAGCTGAAGTTCAGCTGCTGAACATACGTAAAAGCAAGACTGATCAAGTCGCCGCTGGGCAAACGGGCTATTTAGCCTGTACGTCTCTCGCTGTGCAGTCCCCCGACCGGAGCTTGCAGCCTTCTTCACCTTGCGAGTGGTGTCCATTGCACGTACGAGCGAAAATCTAAGCCATCATCATCAGACAAAGTCCTTCCCGTTGAACACAACGAGCTCTTGAGGAAGATTCGTGAAAGGTCGGGCCCCATTGTCGGTTCGAGTTGGTTGACCAGTATGGGACTCACACACTCAGACGCACAG
>NW_003213018.1:0-1325 GCF_000006405.1 Perkinsus marinus ATCC 50983
CCGCATGCTCCGACTGCCGAACGCTACTCGCCATCGTATAAACAAGCAAAGAGAATACTTGAGCTTGAGCCAGATGGCTACGGAGTATACATGCAGTCACTGAATTAGCAATAATACTCAATACTCAATATATAACGAATCATCACGGCTTCGGGGCGTTTCTCCAGGGCGAGCAAGTAGACTATCACGGCTGGTCATCAGGCGTGACAGAGGGTTGGAGGAGTCGAGGGGCTCTCGATCGTTCGCGAATTCAACGACTATGCCAAGGGTCGGGTTCCAGATCCGGATCGTCTTAGCCGCGAGAACTTGGAATGGGTTCTATTCAACTGGGGATTCTTGGCTGGCTACCATCATCAATGCAATGCGGTGAGAGATGGTCAGAAGTACTGGTCGAGTATCCGTCCTGACTCAGGACGAACCTTGTCCGCCTAACAAGCAGCCGAGTCCATCCAATAAGGACTCCACTCAGGCTGCAGAGACCACCGTCCGAGAGACCATCTGGTATGACGTGATCGACATTGGATCTCTCGGAGAGATTCAATGGAGAATCTCTCCCACACAGGGAGAGATTCTCTCCCTGTGTGGGAGAAGCCTTGTGACAAGTTGTCAGCCTCAGATGGGAGCAGAAGCAGTGACGGAAGCAGTCACGAGAGAGTGTGCCGAATACATAAAGCTCACTCAGCACCATGTCGACTTTGACAAATTCTGGGAAGAAGCCCGAGAAGATTTTCCGAATCTCTACCTCGCTTCTGGTATTGTCAGGTACCTCACATTGTCCACTGCCCGGTGTGAATCGGTATTTTCCCAAGCGAAGTCCATCATTGGTTTACGTAGAGCCAGCTTAAAGACATCGATCTTAGAACAGCTACTTGTTCTGAAAACTACCCAGAAGGCACTCGACTAGTAGGCTCAATTTGGCATTTATCCAATAGGCCGTTAGATTTCAGGTATTGACTCAGAACTGTAGTACTATCGCCGCGGTATTTGGCACTATGACTGGAGGAAAATTAACGATAACTAAACCGCCTTGCATGAACCTCATTACATTATAATGGACTTTGTTGTGTTGGTTGATCAGACAGAGTACCCCCGTGACTCACTGGCACTATGACTGTCATAGTATGACACTTCCAGTACGATTATTCGGCAATAAACGTGACTGAGCTAGAATATTGTGATGTATGGCTCGGGCTTTCTCGGGTCCCGAACGCTACCCGAAGAAAGCCCGAAATCACCAAGAAAAAGCCCGAAGACCGAACGGGCTCGGGCCGGTCCTCGGGTCCCGACTTTGTCGGGACCCGATCGCCGAGCTCTGGCTCACACTG
>NW_003207154.1:0-1112 GCF_000006405.1 Perkinsus marinus ATCC 50983
TTCGGCACATCGGTCAGGCTATGTATACACGCTGCCGTGATGGGACGTTGCATATTAGTTATGTTCCATCACTCCCACGTCACTGCGCCACAAAATTATTCTGAAACTCTGTTTAAACCACACCACTAGAATTCGTAAATTAACCACAGGAATTGACCGTAGCTTGAGGGTGCTTCTCATCCTCTTCAGCGGGCGACTTTTCGAATCCACGCGAATTCGAAAAATCGTGGTTTATCTGTGCAATATCTTCGGCAGTCAAAACCGACTGCAGGGCCATTTCAACCTAAATAGAAATAGATGACACAACAAAGTGAGCAACTGACTTTAGTTATATGATTCCAATTCCATAACAAATTTCGAGACAATCAATAGTGAGAGTTAATCGTGTTGTTTGATGTTTATATATTAGAACGGCAACCAGGTGGGATTCAGGAATCGATATTAAATGCAGTTGAAAATTTCAAGTGACACTCTCATTCTAAAGAAGCTCAAATATTCCACAATGAGAAAAGTTGGTCCTGGTAGTAATTCAAGTTTATACTGCGTTTCCATGTTCATCTCTACACAGCTCTAGATAAGATACCACTCCTCTCGTTACACTTGCTATAGTCCATCCGAAATACTCTCCTTTTTCGCTGCACTGATTGCCATATTCTACGTCGATTCTCGAGGTGCAGTGAACCACGTCAAACTTCTCAGGCAAACAGTCATACACTTGAAAGGTTCTCAAACACAAACGAACCCATCTGAAAAAAAACGAGTGGGAAAATATGCACATAACAAACTACATGTGTTAGTGACTCTATGAAAATTCCGGGAAAATCTTTGAGAAATTCTCACTACTCTCCGTACATTTCAACTCCGATTCGCGTATATTCGTATGGAAACTCCCGAGCTCAGCTGAAGAAATCAAACATATATTCCTCCAACACTACGTTGATAAATATCACCACGAGGAAAGATACCAAATCGCAGTATGAAGATTTCCCCAATTTACCTACCTAGATGCCAAATCTCGAGCTTGTGTAAGATACCCCAACCTCATAAGCCCCATCCAAGTGATCATCTGATGCGGTGCCCATCCAGCTGGCCATCCCACTGACCGGTGAATC
>NW_003214145.1:0-1358 GCF_000006405.1 Perkinsus marinus ATCC 50983
CTATCGTATTTCTTTCACGTTCAACGAACATGCTTCACTGGTGGTGTTGTTCTGTTATTTGGGAAAGGGAGAATTTCAGGGATCAGTTACATTATGGCATTCATCCCATATCTATATCTCACATTCACCTTTGTTGCAGCACAGAGGAACATTTCGGTAACTCCTAGTCGGACAAGTCCTCCTACCACCCCAGGGCCAGTGAAGTACTGTCCTATTGGCTGGTGCCTGGATTCCAAGTGGTTCAAGGATCGTCCGTGTAGAACTCCGAAGCCCTATGTCCTGCGGGACTGTTGGAATTTGTTCTGTAAAATTGATGCTAATCATCGGGGCTTCTATCCCACGAATTCTCAAGGGAGAAGACAAGGAACTTATTGTAAGGATTGGCAGGATCCCAATGGTCGAATTTGTTTCCACGATACGAGCCTGCACTGCCAGTGTGATAAACTTCATATCACACCTTTTTCACCTCACCCAAGAGATGGGTGGTCAGAAGCACAGCCGTGCAGTTATCCCCCTCCCCCAGGAGTTTTAACGTCGCCGCCACCACCGGATTTCAACTATTCATCGAGCACTGGACTCAGCAGGAGCGATGGTTTACGCCTTATCATTTTAACTGTTTTATCGCCGACAATAGTCTGGGCGATTTAGCCTGTCAACTCAAGCTGGCCTTCCGGTTAGCAGATGGAACGGCTGTGTTCATCGCACTCGCCCGAGTAATAGATTATCAGCGCAACTAAGTTGCAGGTTGTATTGTATTGCGTTGCAGTGCATCCAGCCGTGTCGGACGTAGTTTTCGAGTTCCGTCATTGAATTTCCATTCCCAACACTCCGACTAGCCCATCTCCCGAGCCTCTACTGTCCCATCAACGTCTATCATTCCTATGCTGGTCATCCCACTCATCGGTACTCAGGTCTTTCCAGCGTCGTTGTGGAGACTCTTTGGTGGCAGGTATTCACTGAGGATGTCACCCCAGAGGAACAAGTGGCTTCACCAGCGGGTTATAAGTGGCCGCCCTTGTGGGAGCACTCAATGCTGTCGTTGTAAGCGCGTCCTCAACGCGGTTGGGTTATCTCTCTTGGTGAGTATATTGTATCCATCTTGAGGTTGTTAATGCTCTTCCCAGGACTACACATCTGTTGCGGCATTCGCAACAGGCTGTCAACGCTTACGTCCTGGCGGTTTCGATGGTCGTTCTGGGCACAGCCTCACTGTATGCTGGAATGGAAACACCGTTTATCTTGCCAGTGGTCTCGACAGTATGTCTCGGTCAATGAGTGATGTGTAGTTCTCGCAGCCTCGGTATCGTCTGAATGGTGCCTGCAGGTATTGCAGTGTTGATAGCGGTCGTTCATGGGGA
>NW_003201063.1:0-902 GCF_000006405.1 Perkinsus marinus ATCC 50983
AAATATATCGAAATGTCAGTCATCCTGATCGCCGCCGGCAGATCAGGAGTGATGTCCAAAAACTCCCAATTTGGGAACTCGGACATCACAACAGTCCTTTCGCAAGAATCAGCCACCCACAATTATATAAAAAATGCAATAATCCGGAAAAACTTCGAAAAAGAAACCGTCAATGGTGATTGGTGACGCGGTGATACCAAAAATACAAATAGCACACGATATACCTCTTTTTTGAAAAATTCACCGCGTCACCCATCACCACCCCAAATCTGCGCAACGAAAAAGGTCAATTTTAAGTAAAATTCACTTAAATTTCACTTAAATTCACTTAAATGGAATGCGCAGATTTAGACCATTTTGGTGACATTTCCAAATGACCTACCACATATGGTCCACTGTAACACCCCATCCTCAGAAGCATACCCATATGGTTGAAATCGAGCCACATGGCCTACATCAACTTTTATACCCACCTGCAAGTCAATTTCGCCCATGTGCGAAATTGATGTGCAGCTTTCGCGAGCATCTTTGACCAAACGTGCACATCGATTTCGCGCATCCCCCTCCACCCCTTGGACAATGTTATAAACTATGTTCACTTGTCTCTCTATTGAACTACTGGACTCTTCTGTGGGCTAGCATAGGCTGCTTCACAATACAAGACAAAAGAGGAACAATGTCCAAGGGGGTGGGGAGGGGGTTTGTAAAAAAATGTACGACTTTTGCAAAAAGCCAGCAGCACCCTAAGGACTTCCCGGGCGGTCCCCCACCCCAGTACTATCCGGGCCTTGCGCCGCTTAACTTCGGAGTTCGGATGGGATCCGGTGTATTCGACGCAGTATGGCCGCTGGCGATCATAAAGTCGACCAAAAAGCCAAGTTACCCCCAAACCGCGCACACCC
>NW_003213822.1:0-970 GCF_000006405.1 Perkinsus marinus ATCC 50983
ATGAGTCCGATGAAAGATGATATCCACCACATACAGTTACAAGGAGTCAGCGTTGGAATATATGTTCACTTTCCTCAGCTGACTTTGGGAGTTTCCTCACTTATTATGGAAGTTTACACACGAATAAGAGTAGAAGAGTAGGGAACCAAAATTCCCTCAGAATTTCCATACTGTCACCAACACATATAGCTGACCATGTGCATATATCCCCACACTGCAAGGAGTGCTCACCATAAATGGCTAGTAGGAGATAGTATAATGGGCGCGACATCGCCAACAAACCAAGTCATCGCCTGATCCTTCCTATCGTGGAGGTTCTTCTCCATGCTCTCTAAGCAAGCTATCATAGTCTGTTGAGTCTGCGGCCAATCACACACCTGGATATGCGATCAAGTTCATACCACTCCATCAGCACATCGTAGCTCACCTCTAGTGGTGGTGCCTCCCGTAGTACGTCCAAAATGATGAGCGTATTGCACTTGAGACTTGTCTGAAACCAACAAACTGAAGTCCCGACGAAAATTACGATAAATCTACTTTCAATTTCTCCATCAATTTTTGACCCGACGCCTTGGGACCTAACGTGTCCACCGGAGATCCGTCCACCACCGATACAATAACATCACCAACTCTAACGTCTCGATCGAAGCGACGACCCCTACCGTTCCACCGTGCCAGCTGAGGAGAGTTGAAGAGATTAAAACCATATCCGGAAGAGTGAAACTTACCATTCCTACTTCTCCCATCTCCTCGGCTTCCATAACGGTCTTTACTCGGAGACCGGCGCCGTATTCATCATCACATAGAGCAGGAGAGATATTTCCGAGAGAACAGCGCCAAGCTTTGAATCGTTCAGTTGTTTGTCGAGGAATACGCGGACATTCTGACCATCGGGCCGTTGGTGGGAAGACGATAGTGATGTGTAGAAGAACATAGCAGACGCTCTGCATTCGCTGCTCAGCGGCTCTCT
>NW_003203305.1:0-1275 GCF_000006405.1 Perkinsus marinus ATCC 50983
ACACTCTTAGATAACAAACCTAGCATGTTTTCTCAGATGTATCGATTAACAAGAAGTGAGTCTCAAGTTTAACGTAGCGAATAAGGGAGCCGTCGATGTCTGGGCTTACAGATATTATTGCTTCGGACGTTGGCTTTTCGGCGCTCTCGTAAGGTACTCGCTTGCCCAGGGCATCGACGGCGGGAAAGTGTGCAATCGCGTGGAACGATACTTTAATTGATAGGTCAATTTATTGGGCGAGGTTAAAGTGAGGCGCGCGCGATTGCAACGGGGGGGAAGAACATATGGGGACCACACCTGAGTGCCTCCACGATTTCACCCAACCCTCCTCATCCCATGTTATCTAGGAGGCCTATGTTGCCCCGCGTAGATGTATAGCGACAGATCATTGCTTAGTAGGTGCAGCATATGCACAACTAGCATGGTGGTACCGCGGCCAACATGGGCGGTTCGGGAAAGATAGCCCATCGCTGACAACTGCATTCTATTACTTGTAATCGATTGTCAAGTCCTGATCATCAGGGCCTGACGCCATCGGTCACCGATGATCGGTGCTGCTCGAGAGCAGCTGTCAGCAGGGCAAACAGGCGGACCAGTCAGTGGTCCTTCAACATGTTAGCTATTACTCGATGCTTCTAGCTATGTGCTAGCTGCCTTAACAAATAGCTAACGTCTTTCACCGAACCAACTACCCAACACTCTTAGATAACAAACCTAGCATGTTTTCTCAGATGTATCGATTAACAAGAAGTGAGTCTCAAGTTTAACGTAGCGAATAAGGGAGCCGTCGATGTCTGGGCTTACAGATATTATTGCTTCGGACGTTGGCTTTTCGGCGCTCTCGTAAGGTACTCGCTTGCCCAGGGCATCGACGGCGGGAAAGTGTGCAATCGCGTGGAACGATACTTTAATCTTGATTCTGTACCGGGGGTCCGGACCCCCGGTACCAAACCCTGATTCTGATTCTCGACCTTGATTCACGACTTCAGCGCGCGCCACGGTAGACCTTCTCAGCTTCTTGCGAGTACTACTCGCCGAGTAGGTTCTTAGAATGACCGTACCGGGGGATAGAACCTCGGCTTCGACCAATTGAAAGCATATCCTTAACCAGTTGAGCTGTGAGATTATATAATACAAGACGCTGCAAGGAGGTATAGCGCACGTAGTACATACAGGATATTAGTATGACACTGCCCGGGATTAGAACCCCGGCTTCGAGCACATGAAAGTATCACCTTAACCAGTTCAACTATGAGGTCATACGATATAAAACGG
>NW_003201902.1:0-1215 GCF_000006405.1 Perkinsus marinus ATCC 50983
CCTACAGCCTTGCGATTCCCCTCCGAAAGCTCCAAGTAACGCGCGACAGCGCAACTAACTGCAGTACCCTGAGCAACCGACACGACACAGCTGACACTGCGCAACCATCGGGAATAATACGGCCGATGGTTGCGAGGACAACACCGACAAGGAGGACTAGCCAGCACTAATGACGAGTCTCACAATAGCGTACCACAATATGCTAAGTCGGGCTGCTAGCATGGTGCCAACGCAGTGCACCGATCAGGCACCACACCGGTGCTAGGTGGAGGAAATTTTTTTTTCGCGCGACTTTTTTCGGGCGAGCGGGGAGGGACCCGCGCGCCTATACCAGCAATTTTACTCACAGCAAAATCACACCCTTTTGGAGACGATCTCGAAACTGAGCCTCAGAACCGTCTTGAAAGTGTTACCAATCGACTCGGTTGGTCCTTCTGAGCACAATGGTGCTACTCTCGGGTCAGTTTATAGATTTCCTGACGAGTAATTGGGGATTAAAGATTTTGGTTCATAGTGACCTCGTCATTTAGGTACGGTAGTGCTTGTCAGTTGATCTGGCGCAGTGGTAAGGGCGCGCGCTTTCCACCGGAAAGTCCCGGGTTCGAGTCCCGGGGAGGGACAAGTCGTCTCTTGACCGGTTTATATACTATATGATATAGTTATGTGTTATATAGACAATTTCGTGACGCGTGAGAAGTATATGCAACCAGTAGTACCATTATTCCACTTGTATATATATTGTGTGTGGGTGTTTACGAGTTGGGTGGTAGTACTGGGAATGAGTTGATGTTGGATACAGAAAGTGGGGGTCGAGTGTAGTTTCGAGGAGTGTACTGTAGGGATCACCAGGTTGAAGCTCGTATTAGCAGTCATGGCTCTCCTGTTCAAAGTCTCCGGGTGTCATCATTACGTGTTTCATGCACAGTCAGTATGGTCTAGCAGGTTAGGCTGCACGTCTTTCATTCTGTAGATCCAGGTTCGATTTCGGGTGAATATACTATTGCCACATCGAGTAAGAGCCGAGCTAGGCTTGCTACACGGTGGTGCGAGTCTGTGAATGGGTTTGGAACAGTGTCTCCAGGGCCTGGGCAGGCAGTGAACCATCATCCAGATTGTCTTATGGCTCTGAGATCGGAGCAGCTCATTACACAGTACTAACGTCTACGTCGGTGATAGCCTAAGGGGTAGTGGAGTTGACTCACATGCGGATGATCC
>NW_003203042.1:0-1673 GCF_000006405.1 Perkinsus marinus ATCC 50983
TTGTGACGAGGACGAAGAACGTTGGCTCAAGACACGCTTATCGTTTTGGTGGTGGCCATCCTAGAGGTTGTATCTTCACCATGATTGGGATCTCATCGTCCATTCCTTGGAGTTAGGCAGAGGAGTACGAGTAGCTTGTATTCTTACCAGTAGGAGTAGTACTGTGCTACTAGTACGCCTCTCTTAGAGAGGTAGTATGTTGTCAGCTACTGTATGGGGCTCGAGCTCTGTGGATACGTTTTAGCTCTGATAGGGAAGTGTTGGACGATTGAAACTCGTAGTTCCTTCGTCCCTTAATATAAATTTATACCCTGGAGAACACATACATGGGATTTCGCAGTGATTATTGTCGTGTTTGTGTTGCTAAGAGTGGGATAGTCCTTTTACTATGTTGGGAGCATACCCATACAAATGGTGGTTAGTGTTGGGCTCTTTTGCTTAATGATAAGTGGTCGGCAAGTGTCCACACCCTCACTGTCGGGCATGCCTGCTGCTAGTAAGGATAATCTGGGTAAGACTTAGTATGTTGTAGTATGGAGGTACATTGAGGAAAGAAGTATTAGACAGTTTAGCCACCTCTCGGCCTGTACAAAGCTCCCTTGAGAAGGCGGGGTATTGCAAGGCTTCTAGTGATTTCAGGGCGAAGTAAGAGTGGGGAACTCAAACCAATCAGGCATCGATGGCGACGGCTTCTGTACTATCCTTAGGCTGTTCCAGCGCCCATCAGTAGCAGCCAGCCTACACGCGGGCGCAACACTGGAGATTATCGGACGCTCTTCGGATAACTGCAGTCGGCCGTTACGTTCCGGAGTAGGGAGCTTCTTCGAGTATCGTGAGCTGTATAGTAATCTGATCGTCCATTTGTTAGGGAGGTGCGACGGACGGAGGGAGAGATGCTGCTTTTGGAGAGCCGCATGATGGCACGAGTGGGAGTGTGGATGTAGGTCATGAGGGGTTCACGCTTATGATGGAACTACAGAGTCTATCATCTACCATCGGTGGAGGTCACACATCTGGAGGCATGATCGAGGAGGGACTGGAAGTTATGCTGCCGAAAAAGGGGAAGTATTAGCGTTTGGGACCCACACCATGTGGGTTGATGATACTTTGGTTACTCACTTATAGTCAAGCTGTGTATAATGCTTTGATCAAGGTAATCTTTGGTATAGTATTCAATCTCTATATTTCTAGTTTCTATCTGGACCGTATTGGGCATTTCAAATCTCCGTCAAGATCACCATCGTTGTATGAACTACTGAGGTTCCGAGATGACTCTGATCATCGTCTGACTACTTTTATGAAAGAGATGTATGTCATACCTGTGCCGCTACAGAGCCACCTAGCTTGCTAGATATATCAAGCTTGATAACAATCCTGATTCGTTATTCTCTATTGTGCCGGAGTCATCGTTTGAGAGGTAGTGGCTCCCACAGATGATGATCAATACTACCAAGTCAGGTAGGGTGGCTCACGTACCAAGCCACCTTCCTACGCCACTTACTGGGGTTTAGCCCCGATCCGCACCTAGTACGTGCACCACGCCTCACGGACGGTTTGAGGTAGCGTATATTACCTAGTGGATGAGCAAACCTCGTATACAGGTGCTAGTACCTGACATGACCAAGATCAGTTGAAGAAAGAGATTGGTATATTTTATGGGGGCTGTTAGTGAG
>NW_003215516.1:0-1048 GCF_000006405.1 Perkinsus marinus ATCC 50983
ATGGTGACGATTAGTGATGATAGTCGTGGTCAGGGAAATCTCCTAGAGAGGACGAGAAAACTAAGGGCCTGCCAGAGAGTAAAGCTGATGATAGCCAAGAAGAAGGGAGGGGTGGTCCTATACCTGACTGGTCATCTCTACTCAAAGTTGTGGGGTGGGTTGCACCCGAACAAGTAGCATCATCAGCATCCTACTACTGGAGTTCACTATCACGGCCCTTTGCAGATCCAGAGATGGGCTCAACAATCTAGCTTTGGAATAGTGACAGTAGGGGCTGTTGCCTCTGGACATGCACTACCAACTGAGCCATCAAGTGATCCCCCCGCTACTGCCAACAATGATAAGTCCCTCGCACATTCACGGGCTCAGTCAACCACTGAAATGGTAGAGGCACCCTTGTGGGTGTACCGTCACCTTTCTCGCCTTTCAGGCCATGGACGTTTACTCCTGTGCAGTCGTTCTGTCCCAATGCTATGGTGCTGTGCGCTATGCTCAATGCAAAGCCGATGCTGATATTACCTACTACCAGCCTAATCTGAGAGCAACGCCGCTTCCACAGCTAGCACATTGTGCTTCTCCAGTCACACTAGAGGACCAAGGACTCCTCAGAGTGAAGCAGCTTGTGGAGGCACATGTACAGTCCCTCGACCAAGCACAGGATCAGCTCGCTCGGGGAGTTTATGGTAGTGAAAAGTATCTATGGTCACGTCATCGCTGTGTGTGGAAGGTCTGGAAGTGGTGAGGTCCCCAATGCGTGCTGGAGGGGACATCTATAGACGCCTTGTCGTGGCTATTGATAAGTACCGCGAAACTCCTGCATCTGACCTGCAGTCTCAAAAGAGAGACATCTGCTTTGGGTGTGTGGGTGGTGGTGGTCGTCGCCTTACTCCCTTCACTGTTATATCGTAGATATCCCCAAGTGACCAGCGTGCTCCGACAGTCACTGCGCCCACGCTCTTCTGACCGTCCAGCAGATCCTGTCGTGGCCTCAACGCTTGCTGTCTATAGCTTTGATCGGGACGTCCTCCGTATTGTGGAGACGTCAGCG
>NW_003204812.1:0-1032 GCF_000006405.1 Perkinsus marinus ATCC 50983
GAAGTTCGCGCGGCGAAGAAAAGGGCCCGGGATCGCTTCTATGCATCCCTTAAAGACTTTTCAAGCTGCATCAGAGGCCCTAAAAGTAAGTCTTCTGCTGCTGTTCTTAACGGCAGGCCAGACTCCAACCAAGCGGAGTATCTACTACAAAAGCTATTCCCTCGAGACGATGACCGGCAGCAAGGTCTAGACAGAGCTGGCGCCCGTCCGATCAATCGAGACCTGGTGGAAGAAGTCACAGAGGACGAAGTCTTACAAGCGATTGGAAGGTTGAAGATCTCGGCTCCTGGCAGCGATGGCGTCAATGGGGAAGTCTTGAAGAAGACTGCGCCACAGCTTGCTGCTAAATGGGCCGAAGCCTTCACAGATATCTTAAAGACTGGAGAATACCCAGAGGAATGGAAGGACGGTAAATGTATTGCTTTGTCTAAACCAGGTCGAGATATCTTCACGGCTTCTGGCTGGCGTCCTGTGGTATTACTTCGATGCGCTAGCAAGCTCCTTGAGTCCGTTATCGCTGAGAGGCTTCTTCACAGCCTAGGCGACAAGTTCCGAGTGCCGGAGATCCATGGCTTCTGCCGCGGTCGCAGCTGCGACACGGCATTAGAGAGGATCGTCGGAGCCTACAAGAGTGGAATGGGAAAGAAGGGTCACCATACCCTTTTGCTTACGCTAGACGAAAGCAATGCTTTCAACAGCGTTAAGCATTCTTTTATCATTTCAGAGCTCAACCGTCTAGGAGTGCCACCATACTTGGTGCGCACCCTTAGGTCATGGCTCACCGGACAGCAGGTACACCTAGAGTTTGGCGCCGACGAAGCCTCGGTGGTCCTTCAACGGGGAGTGCCACAAGGGTCCGTCTTAGGACCCTTGTTGTACTCCATCTCGACGCTATCCTTAGCTTCACTCCTGCGACCGATTGAAGGCCTCATCAGCACCTTTTATGCTGATGATAAGACGCTGGTCTTGACTACCAAGGGAAAGAAGGACTTCCTGACGAAGTGGAACTGCATAGAGTTCTTTATCACGCTT
>NW_003199988.1:0-1580 GCF_000006405.1 Perkinsus marinus ATCC 50983
TTGCGACCAAAGCGACAATTACCACGGCTGTACTGCCTGCAGACTTCAGTCTGTCTCGGGCGATTTGTAGAGGCATGGGAGTGTGAGCTTCTTGAGCTATGACCACCCGGGTGGAAGGATTTATTGAGAGCTATTGAAGCTCGCCCGTTCTGCCTGTGCTTGGACAGGATATCTTGGTGGCCATCAGTTAGTTGCTTGCCCCACGCATCGTCAGAACTACCCATCGACAGTTCGGCGCGAACTTCAGCGTCAGCCGCTTGCATACAGGAGACACCCGTACAGCGTCCTAGCTCAGCTATTCTGGCGGTGTACAACAAGACTTCGGTGGGGGTCATCTGGCCGAGCAGGCAAGCCGATAAGCCCCACCTGGACAGGC
Organism: Perkinsus marinus ATCC 50983; assembly: GCF_000006405.1. Lineage (NCBI taxonomy): Eukaryota > Perkinsozoa > Perkinsida > Perkinsidae > Perkinsus > Perkinsus marinus. Next base: position 377 of record NW_003199988.1, read on the forward strand.
GCAAGAAGAAGTCGGCCGCTTGGCAGGTAGCGTCATCAGAGGGCTTGTGATCTTCGTCGCCCAGTCGGGAGGTACCCGTAGTCTTGTCGAGTAGAAATGTATGAGTAGATCCCGTACGGGTCACTATCGAAGCACCGTCACAGGCGGATAGGGGGACCATTCTCCGCACACGCATCTTCGCCAAGGTGGCTGGCTTCACCACGAAGCGCCCTGCCACGCGAGTGCCATACTTTTCTTGAAACTGGCGTTGTCGAAGCAGTAGGACCTCTTCGTCAAAATCCTCTAACTGTTCATCTCTCTTCCTCTTGGGAGCTCGTTCACCGTCGCTTTTCGTGAGCGCATAAATTCGAGCAAGGGCTCGCAACACCACCAGGTTAGCTTCATCGGTGAGATCCCGGGCAAGTGTCTTGCACACGGACTTATCCAAGTCTTGGAGTAGTATTCCATTCGTCACCCCATTTTTGGTGAGGCACGCTGCAACGTCCTTTTGCGCAGCCAGGCTCGCATTGTTGCGTAGGAAGTCCGCAGCTTTGAGTGGGAGGCTGGCCAGGAGCTCGGCGGCGGCCTCGGCGAGTTCATCATGCTCAACATCCCCAACCTCTTGATCTTGTTCCGCAGCGACCATTGCCTCCGCATCCACACGAGCAGCCTCGTCGGGTTGGACGATTCCGGCCATGATTGGCAAACAAAGGGGGGGCAAATATTCTGAGGGCGACACATTCCCCTCCGCAACTCAACAGAGTGATATTGAACTGAGAGACGCTCCTTCACCGGAGGGAGTTCAGCTCATGTCGCGCTTGCGATCAAAGGCTTTGCTTAAGCCGTTTGGACCAAAGTCCTCTCCGGCAGCTTCTATCCCTCCCATGCGAGCACCAGTGTACTCTTGGCAGTGGTCGCCTCCCCGCATGCCATAAGGGTGCTGGGGTAGGCGAGTCCTACCAACGTTTCACTGTTGCCGAGCTGGCGCTGCTCAGCTCGACTCGGAACACAGGTCGTGCAACCGACGCAGTGGCTCCCCGTGGAGCTTGAGTCGGAGACCTGTCCGAGACGCATGAGCCGAGGGACGGCGCTCAATGTCTTCGAGAGGGGCTCTCGCGGGAAGAGGCTTCTCTCAGAGATGCGTGCTTGCCAAAAGGCTTGACATTGTGGCGTTGGCGGCAGTGTGATGGCTGTGCCGGAAGCTGGGCGGAGCTGGCGACATGAG
>NW_003213971.1:0-2743 GCF_000006405.1 Perkinsus marinus ATCC 50983
AGAGGTCTCGAGACTTCCGAATCAGGAGAAGTGCCACGAAGAAACTATCCCTAACCGCCAGACTTCTCCAAACGATCATTCCACTGAATCTAATGAGAAATATTGAATGACGTATAGCCGTTAAACATTCGCACGTTAAATCCGTCCCCAGTTGCCTCGAAAGGTTATGACTCCTAAATGTTCAATGAGATCTAGTAAATCTGATTTACATGCGTGTGTGATGAGTAAACATGTTCGCCCAAACGTGCGTGCCTTTATATGTAGTGTTGTATCAAACAATTTGCTTACAATTGCAAGGTACGGGACCGAAAGACATATGCAACATATGCGTTTGAAGATAAACTGTTGAAGCTTTGCAATCAATGTGATCCAAACGTAATTGGGTGCCATTGGTCATCTATGCTAATATCGCTAAGTGTGAAAGCTTCGAGATTGCAAGATAGCGTTATCAACTCATCATCAACTGTCCAAAAGTGCCAACGACAAGCTTTGGACAAGTTTTCGAGGGAAATGTAGACAAATCCACCTTTGGACATCACTTGGACAAGATGTTGTCCAAAAGAGGCTGGATGTCCTTCTGGACATGTCGACACGTATTTGTTGTCCAAAAAACCTGTCCAAAGATCACCCATGGTGTTGCTTTCGACATTTCTTGTCCAATTTGTACATTTTCGGGCGAGCGCCACTACGTTTCAAGTTGTCGAAACATAGCCCATGGGTTGAGTAATGGACACCTTGTCAAGCATTTAACTTTGGACAAGAAAGCTGATGTGTCCAAAGAAGCGCTTACGGTGTTGAATCGATGACCCTGATACAGTTTAAACATTTCTTGTAAGCAGTCCTCTCACTCGGCCCTCATTATTTGGCCTTTTGTGCACCTTGACTAACAAGTCACTATCATGGTGGTGTCGTCTTATCCTTCTATAGGTATTGGAGTCTGTGGCTTCGGGCATGTCCTATTGTGACTAGATCACCGGGCTGCTGTCTACTCTACTAGTGCTAGGGGGAGGGGGGCTCCTTGTTAATTTAAGTAGTGGTATGGAAGGCAGAGTAGACCCTCCTCGACTACCCCCATCTTGCCATCAACAGAGCCCTCCAGGGTGGCCCTATGATAGTACATCCCCTCTATGGTATTGACTTGCCGCACCTCGCATCTTCTTACAGTAGCTCTTGTGATGACCTCACAAGGAGTTTGGCCAAGGCCATTTTTGGCCGGGGGGTTCTCGATTACATCACTTTTTGATGACCACTTCGACCGCACCTTCGTTTCCCACACGCCTCCTCCTACCGTAGTTGTTGTTATTCCCGAGCCTTGTCCTCCTCGCCATGCTGCTGCGATTCTACCTTGATAATGACGGCAAGCGTGTGTACACCCTAAAGCAGTCTGTGCCCGCCAACGATGGTATGGCCATCCTCCCATATCTCACCTCTCGAAGATTTCAGTGATCAGGTTCCGATAGCGAGCAGCCTACCTTCAGTGCTCATCCGGCGAGGTTCAGTCCTGATGATAAGTAAGCATCTCCTCTTCGAGTTTTCCTCTCAGTCAGTTCTCATGTGTAGGTACTCGGCCGAGCGTGTGACCATCAAGAAGCGCTTTGGTGTGCTCTTGACGCAGCAGCCCAAACCTGAGTTCTGAGTACTACGACTAGGCGGATAACAACGTACCAGTATCTTACCACAGTTCATAGTCGTTGAGTTACAAGTTAGTTGAGGGGGGAGTGGTATACAGGAAGACTGGCAGCTCTGTACTATCAACTTCGACAGTCAAAAAAGCCGTCACCATTGGATAGAGTTTTTAGTCGATAAGTCACTGTAGAGAGAACATACGCGATACGTTAGACGCCTGAACTTTCGATGAAAGTTGATCACTAGTTCAAGGAGGAGGAGGATGAGTTTGATATATCCCAAATGTGTCTTCGGCGTTAAACGGCTCTTGCGTTACATACCATTGGTAAAAATCGGATACTACGGCGAACCCATTGCTATTCTTTCTGGTGCCCCCCAAGGTCTATGGGAGAATTCGATTCTAATGCTGCCCTATTATTGAGAATATTGTTTCCTCGTTTGATACATGAGCAGCACATCTGGGATAGGCCAAACCAATCGGTCTACTGAGGAAGAGCTCTTGGCCAGTCTGCACGCCTATGCTTACCATCAGCAGCAGCCTGAAGTGTGCCCAAGTTGGTATCTTAAGGCCGCTGCTATATACCCCATCCCGTTGTGCTATCAGATACCACTCTCACACCAACTCGCACCCAGAGATCATCACCGTCCAGTAGTAGCGGTCGCAGTAAGAGGCCAACATCTGTACGTAACGGCATCGCCAAGGGCATCACTTTCGAAAGGCGTCGAGGTAGGCATCAGCTACTCTCGAGAGATGATAACTGCGTTCAGGTCTTCCCCCGATTCTAGGCCCCGAACCACGCGTACTCATCCTTGGTTCAGCCCCCAGTCAGATTTCCCTCTCCATGGGAGAGTACTACGCCAACCCTCACAATCACTTCTGGGCGGTCCTTGGCTACGTTATCGGTGACCATCGATTCGCCTCGTTGGACTACTCATCACGTTGTGATGTATTGAAGTCGAGGGGCATCGCTGTTTGGGACATTTGCGAACAGTTCACTCGCCATAGGAGTGCGGATGCCACTCTCACGTGTGAAGGTAAGTAGAACGGCTCATGGAAGCTCAGTTGTTTTTATATGTGCAGTACCGCACGCTCAACAAATCAGCCCCATGCCTATAA
>NW_003213971.1:2843-15983 GCF_000006405.1 Perkinsus marinus ATCC 50983
TCAAAAGTTTGCCCGATCGACAGCGTTTCAGTTCACCCTGGTGATATGAAAAACACTAGTGAAAACATATCACCGCGAGTATCGGTTTTTTCACCGGCTCTTACGCCACTTCACGTTACAATGGGTGACGCTTCACACAACATTAACAACCATACAACAGCTATTTAATTCAACCAATACCACTCCTTGGCAAATTCTCATAATATCAACCCCATTGACGATCCTCTCTACTTGCACAATTATAGTAAATCTCATCCTCTAGCCTAGCTACATTTCAACCACATTTCCATAAACGAATCGACCCTCCCACCGACCTTACCAGGCCTCGTATAGAGCTAGGGGTCTCCTTCAGCACAACACTATCGCCTCCTAACCACTCGGGGACTTCCCCCACTCTAGCACTTCTCGAAAGCATCGCTGTAGTCCCATCATCAGCTAGGGGCACAACAGCGAACATAATCATATAATCTCGAGTACTCACTGGCCAGATCGACTTAGCCGCAGTATGCCTACAACAAAAACTCGTAAAACCAATGTTGGAGGAATCGAAATCCCATTTCACGTGAAATACATCACGCGTTTTACGCCGTGTTCAATGTGAAATGTGAGATATGTTTTCCACTGCTATTTTTCATATGATAAAAACCTCAATGCATCTATGTTACATTCATAATACCATCATGCCCAACCAGTGTTGTAATATATGTTCGCTTCCCTCAGCCGACGCTAGGAGTTTCCTCACTGATTATACAAGTTTATATACGAAGTAGAGTAGAATTGTACATAAATCACTCAAAATTTCCAAAAAATTTTCTCAGAATTTCATTATTGTCACCAACATGTGTGGTTAACAATGTGCATATTTTCTCACACTGTCCCCAACAAACGACTAGTTGATATCTAATCCTAAAACGAATATAAACTCCCCCTACTTCAGCACACAGCCGTTGTCCTCAGCCACCACCTTCTGGTACGCCATAGTATCATCGCATCTCCCATACCGATCAATATCACTGAGTGCATCCACCTGAACTCCCACACACATTTACCCAAATCGATCAACTGGGCGCGCGCTTTCTCACAATATCAGCCGTCCTAGCGTGCAGTCCACGACAGGTCAATGCAAAAGCAGGCCATTGATTATCAGGGAACAAGTCGAATGTGGAATATACCTGCACCAATGAGTTCAATTTCCGTGAAAAAATGAGTAAAAAAACTACAGCAAAAAAACATACAGTAACAGTGTAAGAAAAATGTGTTCATATACACCAACTATGCATGGTGATGATGATAGGGGGAAAAATTTTCGACGATTTTTTTCCGAAAACTCCATTACTACTCTGCAATTAGGATCCTTCACCTCCGTCTCGACACTCCAATTCACCCCATTAGTGAGAATACTTTCTGATATACCCACTTGTCGTCTGCCATCACGGTCATCACCAAGGAGAGCACGCGGAAACGACGCTGAAGAACCGAACATATAAAATCACAACAGTAACAATACTCAACGTCATCATATGTGTGTAGGCAACCTCGCGTAAAACGCATATTATCAACAAGAAAAATTCTGATAAAATTTTCGGAATTTCTCTTCGATTTTCATAAACTTTCACCGAAATTTACGCGTAAACTTCTATAATCAACAACATATTTCCCCCTACTATCAAATTGCTCCTGGTGCGGTATGGTAGACAAAACCTCATCAATGAGCTGATTAATCAACGCCTTCATCGCTTTCAATGGTAACCTGTCGAGCTCCTCTCCTCGTGTGTCGGCGGTCGGAGACAACTCTGAGATCAGATGATGAAATTCCAAAACCTCAGCGAAATGAAAATACGATATGCATGAGAACTCATTTATTATACAGAAATCCACCCGCACTATACCACATCTATCTCAACTCTACTTCAACCCAAGTATAGGTATATGTCAAAAACATCACCACTAATCTTTCACTTCCGTTTTACGTCAAGTGGCGAAGTAATACTCTGCGAAAAACGCGATATTCGCGATGATATGCAGTAGTCGTGAAACATGTTTTTCACTAGTGTTTTTCATATCACTAGGGTGGTGAAACTTCATAGCAGGGTACAGCAATAAACCCTTACACAACCCCACAATACCATCACCTTCATCACCCACCAACTCGTAATCCTTTCCCCCTGTTCCCAACGAGCTGCTATCCGTCACCCTTGATGACATACTCCTCACTGGAGACCTACGGCAAGATACTATTCAGTTGATGAGAGCTAAAATAAACGTAATATAACAATAAAATTTTTTTATACTCGATCATAATCTGTCGAATTGAAGTGATTCGCGACGATACGACCGTGAAAGCAAATCTACAGTAACATATATAACATGTTAATGTTTTTCCGTACATATACCAGGCCTCAGCCGCTCATCTCGTAGCCTCTGCTGAGTTCGCAGCCATACTCCTATACTGACTACTATTTGTCTGGTAAAAGGAGCACTGCTAAAAAAATTCACCAATTTTACGTCAAGTGGCGAAGTAATCGAAAAAACGCGGTGATATGCAGTAGTCGTGAAATATATTTTTCATATCACCAGAGTGATAAAACTCCAATAAACGAATATATAAAATTCTCCCAATATTATATCAGCATCCTCATAAACTATCTCTACTTACCCTCCCGCTTCGATCGACATATCCAACAACACCGCCAAGGCGATCACCATACCGCCGAAAATTGTACTCAAAAACGTCAACTTCAGAAGGGCCAGGCCGAGACCAACACCATTTAGCAACATAGTCGATGTAGGATCGACTACATCCAGTGGTATCGCTAGAAGCACATATGATGACCTCGAAAAGAAGTATGATAACTGTGCTACGACCACCGAGGGTAGTAGACGCACTAAATGAGGGAATTTCACCTGAATGAAAAAAAGCCAATCCGAGGGGCGAAATATGCACATGGTCAACCACATGTGTCGACGACAATACGAAAATTCTGGGAGGAAATTTTGGAAAATTTTTACGCCTAATCTGTATATGAGCTCCGATAATCAGTGAGTAAACTCCTGAGCTCAGCTGAGGGAAGCGAACAGAAAATCCAAAACGGGTGAGGAAATATGCACATGGTTAGTAACAATGTGAAAATTTGGCGAAAATTTCCTAAAATTCTTGTTGGATTCTCGACAACACTAGCGACAACTACTACTACTACTACTACTACTACTACTACTACTACTACTACTACTACTACTACTACTACTACTACTACTACTACTACCACTACTACTACTACTACTACTACTACTACTACTACTACTACTACTACTACTACCACTACTACTACTACTACTACTACTACTACTACTACCACTACTACTACTACCTTCCTCTCACTAGAGTGAACTCCTGCATTTCTATTCCCACTGTTATTTTCATCAACTACTTCGTCAATTTTTCCCACGGCTTGAGTACCAGCCCGCCTCTCAGGAATGATGCTCAGCTCTATACTCTTCAGCATAGCCCTTCGCCATCGATCCGCTTCAATTTCCCTCAAAAATATAAATGTCAATTTATCAAACTCCACTACGGAGGAGTTCTGCTGCTCATCGCGCTTCACAATTTTCCTCCTCGGATCCAGACTGTCACTAAACGCAGTATCAACAGTGCTAGCAGCATCATCTGAGGCTCTTCGGGTCGTATTCACGAACGATTGTCGGACGAATTCGCCCTCAACGTTATGCAAACGTTTTAAGACGACTCTGAACAGGAGGAGGAGGCATATAATTTCGAGAGAGGAAGGGTATGGAAAATAACCGATTTACTACTTGTATCCTCGCGAACCAGTCCATAAGAAGTGATCCGAAGAAAGCGCACTGATAGTGTACTGGCGTAAATCCAGCCGATATCGCTCACTGAAATCACTATGGTACAGTTCGGTAAATTCCAGCCTGACGAGGAAACAAAACATAGTGGAAATTCCCACTCCCATTATCATCATTTTATAACAAATAGAACTAAAATAACTATGTACAATTTGCAGTACTGCAATGGAGTTTCACCACCCTAGTGATATGAAAAACACCAGTGGAAAACATATTTCACGACTACTGCATATCACCGGGAATATCGCGTTTTTCACCGAGTTTTACGCCACTTCACGTAAAACGGGTTGTGAAACTCCAACGCCTTCAATTTCGACAACGATGAATCAAAGCGGCAATTTGAGATTTCTCGCCAGACGACGAGTTAAAAGAGTAACTCCTCTAATAAAAACTGGGATAGACTTTCACCGATACATCAAAATTTATTATTTTATATTCATTTCGATTTATTCACTAGATAGATTTCATTGGAGTTTTACGTGAAGTGGCGTAATACTCTGTGAAAAAACGCGATTTTCGCGGTGACATGCGATAGTGTTTTGTCAAACGTGTTTTTACTAGTGTTTTTCGTGTCGCTAGGATGAAACTCCTTTTTTCACTCTACAAAATCACCTAGTTCTTCATAGACTTCCAATCCAATTCAATTTTATTCATAGATTCAATTGATTCCAAAAAAAATTTAATTTTCACAGTCGGTCTACTCAACACTCCCAGTGAGGGGGGGAGGGGATGATGCATATGGTCAATCCCATATGTCGGTGACAATATGAAAATTCTGAGGAAATTTTGGGGAATTCTTGTCGATTTTTGTGCAAGTTTCTACCCAAATTCGTATATAATCTCCTATAATTAGTGAGGTAACTTTTAAGCTCAGCTGAGGAAAGCAAACATATATTCCTCCAACACTGCTGACTTGTATTAGAGCATACGCCTACTACCAGCCGTCCGTTTTAATGGTGACAAACTTGTCAACCGATTTTCGCCGTATTCGCAGTGAAGTCGGTCCGGAGAGTACCACTCCCTTGCGAGGATCAACGGGGAGCATTGACCCTAAGGAGTGTTTTCGAATGCTAATTCGCTTGTCGTCGATCGATCGAGGCGGCATCGGTCAAAAACAGATACTGCAACAACACAGATAGATGCGTAAAAAATAACACGAGTATGGAGTATTGGCATCCTTGTAAAACAACAGACAATACATCGCGGTTTCACCCTAGTGATATGACAAATACTAGTGAAAAACGTATTTCATCGTGTTTTTCACCACTCTGCATAACACGGGTGAAGCTCCATTGTTTCCGTACATATACCAGGGCTCGGCTGCTCATCTCGTAGCCTCTGCTGAGTTCGCATTCATGCTCCTATACGGACTACTATTTGCCTGGTAAAATGAGTACTGCTGTTATATGAGAAGAATGTGGCGCACCAGGAGGTGATCTTCTATATACCTCAGCGTTGAGCATGAATCCACTACTAATAAACCACTGATACAATGCGGCAAGTCTCCGATAGCTTTGTCCATCTACAATGTAGATTCTACATCCTACATAAGCCTGATAAATGACGATGCTAGCATTACTCTGTACTTCACAGCATCGAAAACAAATAATAAGGAATAACCATACAGACACTGAAGGGGCGATGAGCTACTTGAAATAGGGCACTTGATGACGGTATGTTCATACCACTTTCAGGTGAGTAAAGAAAGCAACACTTGCCTCTTCCAATTCCATCTCGTATCATACGAGTCGGGCCATGAGCACTTTATTATTGAATGAGCATCACCACAATGGTAGCTTTAGATAATGCTACAAAGCCACCTTCACGGTTGACTGCAAAATTCATCTTCGGCGTAGTCTAACAGGTCAGGACATTCGCACCGCTCATTGAACAAGCGAAAGATCCAGGTTCAAATCCTGGCGCCGAACATATTCCATTCGTATTCGAGCGCGCGTTGCATCATGCATTGTCGAAGAACACAGCGCCAACTCTACTTTTTCCGCGAATGTCTCAAGGACTGGCAAAGAGGACATCACCTACTTGGATGGAACTCCCAGTAGCAACACTATTTCAGCATTCGGCGTAGTTTAACAGGTTAGAACGCTCGCACCATTCTTCAAACAAGCCAGAGATCCAGGTTCTAGTCTTGGCGTTGGACAATTGCAGTTGTAAATGAGTTCATACTCACCTTTCACAACATCTTTTTAATAACCCTGATAGCTTGTACGCATTCTCTCCACATTTCGCCTGTAATCTATGATGTCTGTGTGCTAGCAAGAGTCTCAGTTTCGACTTCAGCCGAGCCTTTCCACGGGGTTTGTTTCTGTTCTACTTGTTCGAATAATTCGAACCAACGAGATACACCTCTGTTCTCCCCTTCCTTTGCTTTGCCCTTTCCAAAACTGTAACTAGAATCACACTGAGATCGACTCCTGATCGTCAGAGGTGGTGAAGTTTACTCAATTAACGCTAGCTCTAGCCTTGTAATTAAGCGATCATGCGAATGGTAGAATATGAGCAACTCGTCGCTTCCACGATCAGTAACCAGTTCGAAGCGACAGGTAAGTACTCGACGATGAATCCAACACTAACCGCCTGTCCAATAGATCGATTTTCAACTTTCAAAATCGCGTTTATTGAACACGACTTCAGGAACGATTCCGGAAATCGATTTCGAGAGTCGATTCCAGCATCGCACACAGCCTCGTCTGTCGAACGAGCGGCAAGGCAAGAGGTCAGGAGAATTTGATAATTCCCATGATTGCTACAGGGTGAACCACTCAAGCCAACGATAGAGAAGCTCACCGTCGGCATGCGAACAACCCGATCGACCAATCGTTATCCACCATTGCATCGGTCCCTACATTCTTAGTCTTGAAATCAGATTTACTGTGTTCTGTTACCGTACACCCCTTCAGGACTTAACTCCCGTGCAAAAATGAGGTTTTGTACCGTTGAGTGTCGCCATTGCCAACACTCGTCGCTCTTCCAACAGTGACTATCCCCCCACCGACTGGTTAACTCAATTCCCACAATGTCATGAAAGTTTTATGACAAAGTTTATTTATAAGTTTAATGCGGATGATAAAACAGCATTGGTGGAATAGAATCGTAAATAGTTGTACTTCGGGCATAACCAGACTACAGTGGCACACCTCATGACGAGTCGTTGTTAATACAACAAATTCTCGTCAACTCTACTCTCGAGTAGAAAAGAGCTTTCCCCTACAGCTATGGTACACTGGACCGCCAACACACTACTCAGGACATCCGAAAGAAGGCGGAGCGGAGTTTTCATTATCCTTCCCACTCAAAAAACTCAAGACCAATAGAACCAGCAACTGACTGTGGATGCAGTTGTTATTGACAGTGTGGTATTAACTTACGTTATGATGGCCTCAGCCACCAACAGTATATCATTGAAACGACTCGAGTGTACTTCAATAGAAATATTAATACATATGCATATTCATGCCTTCGGATTTTCCTCGAGGCCATCTTACCTTCTCATAGTTGTTCTTGAGATACATATAACAGTGAAGATACCTAAGCCGAACACTTTATCATCCAACCCAACCTCTTCCTCATCTACATGCTGATCAGCTCCTGCAATTCGTTTTTCAAGTTGAAGTACTGCAGAGCGTCATGGCGAGCCACAAAACTGACAGCACAGTAGTAGGTAAAGGAAATCATCCAGTTCTCGGCCGGGAACTCGTCTCGAAATTTCCACATGGCTAGGACCACATTCTGCAATCAGTTTCCCCATAGGAATATTTCCCCCATTGTTATCAAACCCTGGGGGGGGCGCGTTATCTCTCAAAGTTGAACGCTTCCCTAACTAGATGGTCATCCTATTCTGAGCTCACCTGAGGAGGTCTCCAAGCTGAGGAACATTCACGACGGATTTGGTGGCTTTGGACTTAGTCGTCTAAGAAAAAAACGACCACTATGGAAAAAAGGTCAACTACTACATAATACAAATTATGAGGAAACTTTGAAAGATCCTCACTGGCTTCGGTACACTTTACCCGAATTTGCGTGGAAACTTCTGCGGTAAACAAACCACTGAGAGAACGTGCACATGGTCAACTACATGTGTTGGTGAAAAATTTTAAACTGAGAAAATCCAGGGATAATTTTTTTTGTATCTTTCTACCTAAACTCAAATGATGTACACTCCTATAACTAGTGAGAGAACTCTTGCATTCAGGTGGAAATACAATGGATTTTCACAACCCGTTTTACGCGAAGTGGCATTAAACGCGATATTCGCGGTGATATGCAGTAGTCGTGAAATATATTTCTCACTAGGTTTTTTCATATCACTAGGGTGGTGAAACTCCGATATATACTCCAACACTACTGACCACATTCCCTACTATTCCAAAAGTCCGCTCACTTTGCCCTCTTTTTCGCATACAGTTTCTCTTTCCTCCACAGCTCTCTCAAACTCCATCTGCCGAATAACTAATAACAACAACAACTTACAATTTCGCGCGCCACAAAATTGCCCTACTCTCAGCTCGAGCCTGATGATAGACCTTATTCTCGTCTTGAGTGTCATCACACCATTTCAGATATTCACCCAATCTGGACAGTAGTGAAAACTCCTATGGCGAATTTGTGGTATTACTTTGCATTGAACTGAGCCTGGACTTCAACACCGAAATTGTTACCATCCTCTTCTCGTGGTACGTGCATAAGGATATAACGCTGAAGTCGAGAGAGCCTGTTAAAAACACCATCTAGATTCACTACTACTATTACTGCTACTACTACTATTGTTGGTACTACTACTATTACTACTGCTATTACTACTACTACTACCACTACTACTACTACTACTACTACTACTACTACTACTACTACTACTATTACTACTGCTATTACTACTACTATTACTACTACTACTACTTCATTCATTCATTGAGCGCTTCAGTCCAACTAAGGGACAAGCGCGCTCCGAATAATAGTAAATTTATGCCATTTCCCTCTGTCCATGGCTTTCTCCCTGATGTTTCTCCATCTTCCTCCACGATCCTCTACATCCTGTTTGACAAGCTTCAACCACTTCGAATCAGATTCAATCTCTGATTCTATCCATTCTCTTTGAACCGCATCCCTAGGTTGCCGCAGAGCATGACCAAACCAACGTAAACGTCTTTGATTCATAATCTCCTTAACGGTAGAGCCTTCCAACCAGTCCAGTATTTCAGCCTCACCCACTTTCCAATCGAACTCACCATCAACATCACCATTATTCGACTGGTTAGTGTTCCGACCCCACCTTATGATATTGCTAACCAATTTGTTGCAGCACCTTTGCAACCTTTCCGCATCGTTCTTGACCTACACCCAGGTTTCGCAATTGTATAGAAGAACACTCATTACGCAGCTCTTGAAAATACGTTTTTTGGTCATGGCGAGAATTCCCCTAGCCTTCCAGATGTTTTTCAGATCGTTGAACACAGCAACCGCCCTTCCAATTCTCCGGTTTATTTCCCTGGTTAGTTTCATTTTCGTTGTGAGCAAGGTACCCAAATACACCATTGACCCTACACATTTCAATTTCTGACAGAAATTTTCTGTCCCTCGACTAGTTGAATACAGACTTCCTCAACCTCTTCCTCTACTACCCCTCTCCTGTACTTCCCGACCATTCTACTCTTTCTCAATGCTCTTTGCCTCTCGATAGTGAGATCTGTATAACTAGCACACTGACCTAATCTAACATGCGTTTTTAGGGCTCTTTCACAATGAAAGGTACTCCCACAGGAAGGACACACCCACTTCTCTATTGAATCCAGTGCTCGATCGAAACCAAGTTTCATCATCCTCAACTTATCCCCGTCCTCATCCACTATCCACCCCGCCTTCTTGACAATATACTTTATAGTGCTACCGTCATCATAAATAATTTCATGCGTGGGATGGAACGAAGCATTCACATTCTCATCCTCTAGAGGCCTAAGCCATCCCTCATACGTACCGTCATCCCATTTCACCCCCACTCTTTCCTCACGCCTCTCAATCAGAGCAACTTTGCTACTATCCATACCTTTCACCATGGCCACTGTCTTCCCAGCATTTATCAAGAGTCCGACATAATAGGCAGCTGCTTGCAGTTCCTGCAGAAATATCTCCACGTCTCTTACGGATTCCCCGGCAATATACAAATCATCAGCATAACCGAGCCATTCCACAACCAAACCTCTTTCCTGGCATGCTTTCAGTGCCGCTTTCAAACAATGATCTAATACCAATATGAATATCACAGGAGACAAGCAAGAGCCCTGACGAACCCCTACTCGCTGGCTGAAAACATCAGAGACCTTACCATCTTGTGACACCCTTATAGCAACTTTTGCATCCGCATAAATCCTTTTTACTAAATTCACCAGGAAAACTGGCATTCCAGCCGACTTCAAGACTTTCCATGAAGCTTCCCTTTGTAGCGAAACTCCCGCTCGGTAACACAACTGTCCGGGACAGTCTGTCCCATCTCCTCCGGCACCCCACGTTGATACGTGGATAGTAACACAATCGCTGTCCCCTTATGAGGAAATCCCTCATGAAGGGATTGGACGATCGATTTCCGCTATTGTGTCGCTCTGTCTCTTTAACTTCTCTCAACCTTAACTCACTAATCTTCTACTAACTACTACTTCCACTACAACCCTATGTCTAGTACTCAGTCGTCAATTAACGGGGAAGGAGCTGCGACCATTACTACACCATGACAAAGAATCGAAGGCTTTCTGGAAGTCTACAAAGACTGATGCGATCTGGTTTGTACTCTCCCATTTCTTCCACAGTAGACGGACGGGATCTCTACAGCTCTTACCAGACGTGAAACCGAACTGATATTTCATTAATCGTTTCTCAGCAGCTTCCTTGATCCTATCTAATACAATTGCTGATATGATTCTTTCCAAATACGATAAAAGCGATATTCCTCGATAACCCTCAGGTGATTTCTTACTCCCTTTTCCTTTAAATAGAGTGATCAATACAGCTGTATGACTCTCCTCGGGCAACGGCTGTCCTCTCCAGAACCCTCTGATCACTACGCCCAACACCTTGCGACATTCCTCCGAATGCTTGAATAACTCAGAGGGAATCTCATCAATACCAACGGCTTTACCATTTCTCATTCGCTTACATACTTTCTCAATTTCTTCATCATCCGGAGCTGCAATAGACACCTCCCACGGCTCTCCTTCTACCTCGGCCAACTCCTTAGCAATGTGAAAGTCCCTTCTCTTCTCATATTCCTCGTTCCTTTCTATCTTCTGTTCACCCAATAATTCATTGAAGTGTTCTACAAATCTATCGACATCCATTCCTGTCAGATCCACACCCTTATTCGCTTTGCCTCCCAGCATTTTGACTATGGGGAATAATTCTTTTAGATTATTAATCCTAGCTGCTGCTTCAGCTTTTTCTGCCGAGTAGTAGCTATTAGTAGCTACTACTACTGCCGAGTAGTAGTAGTAGCTTTTTACTACTACTACTACTACTACTACTACTACTACTACTACTACTACTACTACTACTACTACTACTACTGCTACTATTACCGCTACACCTACTACTACTATTACTGCTACAACTACTACTACTATTACTACTACTATTACTACTACTATTACTGCTACAACTACTACTACTACTACTACTACTACTACTACTACTACTACTACTACTACTACTACTATTACTACTACTACTACTATTACTGCTACTATTACTGCTACAACTACTACTACTATTACTACAAAAACAACTGTGAGTATTCGAGCGAGAACGACATAACGATGGAAGAGCACACGACGACCCGACCTCTTCCTCTAGCCCGATGAAACGTCGCTGTCTTCAAGTATTACTTATCACTAGCCTTATCAAACTCCTTAGTAACGATCCTGTTCACTTCAACTACTACAGGGTTCGGTTTACCCGACAATATTCCCTCTGCTGAACACTCCTGATCACAGAGTGATATAACACTAGAAGGGATAACAACCCATTTAACGTTGCGAATATACAGCGAACACGAATGAGAGCAGTGGACATAGTATGGTCCTAGGGCTTCACATATCTACAATTCGACACTTACGCAGTCGTGACTGAAAATTGTCGAATCAAGTGGAAGAGAGTACTTCTGAGTGGCTCTGTAATTTTCGATAAGACTAATACAATTTTTTTGTCGAGTTTCAAGTGCGCGACTTGGATTTATGGGTAATCAAGCACGGAGAGCTCAATGGTGAAAGAATTAATTCGAAATTCGTCAAAATAAAAGGAAAAAGTGCCCGTCCAGTTCGCGCGTTTCTAGATGGCGCGCACTGTACGTTAAACGAAAATCAGCACTTACCTTCTTAGCAAAGGCATCCTCCAGTTCCACGATGTCCTCAGTCCTAGTGAAGATCTTCGGCAGACGCTCCTCCAAGTCCAGTATTAAACCGGGAAACTCTTGAATGATACTTTCGCCCACTGAAAAACAACAAACCGATGCACTCTATACTACTTCTATGATGATATGCGATACTAGGCTTACATAAACTTTTTTCCGGAGGGGGGACTCACCACAGAAAAAAAATCTTTTTTTCCTGATATTTTTCAAGTTAAAAATCGGCGATTCGAAACATCGCAGATTGTTCACAAACTATGATAATTTCACGCGATCCTATGTAAACTATTTTTCAGAGGGGGTTGATTGCGAAAAACGGTTTTTTTTAATTTTTTCATCAGAATTTTTCGACGTGCTGTACATAGAAAAGCATCATCCTCGCAGATCGTTCACAGAGTGGATACCATAATGGTGATATGCAATAAAATATAAACTGTTTTTCAGATAGCATTTACTACAAAAAATCTGTTTTTCTGATAATTTCAACGATTTCCATCCTCACAGAATATTCACGAACTGTGACTGAATGACAGCATAGACGCGTGTCACCACTACCCGAATCAAATCGTTGCATGAGCTCGTCGAGTTTCTCCTGCGTACGAGCAGCATCCTCCTTATTAATCTTCATCTCGCTAGATATACGTCTTTTCTTACTTACAGATTGATCCACCATAGAAACGAAGATAGCAACAAGAAATGCTGTAGGTTTTCCCGAAATATGCAGCAGTAGCAAATTTACATAAAACTCTGATAAAAAGGAAACTCTGAGAATTTCGCTCTCATTTGTTTTTCTGTCAATGGGTAGATCACACCAAATTGGAGAAGAAAATTTTCCGAAATTTTTTGCACGAGCAGTTCAAAAAATT
>NW_003213971.1:16083-17579 GCF_000006405.1 Perkinsus marinus ATCC 50983
TTGCCGAGTGATATTCCAGGGTTACCAGCCCTGAAAAGTCAGTGGAAGACTCTTTGGGAGTCTCGTGGTGATATTGTAGAGGGCTGCCTCAGATTGGCAAAGAGCATTAAGATTGATGAGAGCCAGGGAGCCATAGCTGCTGTTTCAGCTTACCCTTCCTACCCTTCTGTAAAAGGGAAAGGAAAGGGGAAAGGCAAAGGAAAGGGCTTCAGAGGAAAGGGCCGGACCTGGAAGGGCAAAGGTCGATTTGGTTTCCGGAATAGAACCATTTATAAGAGCGATAACTCTTTATCACCAGTGAGATGTTACTGTTGTAATGGTCGTGGCCATGTAGCTAAGGATTGCCCCAGTCAGCCCAGTAGTAGCGACAGTAATAATAATGTAATCATGGGTATGCTAGATACTAATGAGAGCCGTTATCTCTCTGTTACATTCAGATTAACCGAGAGCAGTGATAGCATCAGGTATGGGATGATCAATACTGGATGCACAGTAAGCCTAGTAAGTGAAAGGTTAGCAGATGCAAGTCATTGTTATCAGGTACACCCTGTGAGCCAAAAGCTGATGCTCGGTAGTGTCGCCGGGAAGTGTGAAGCGTATAAACTCAATAATGGTCCAGCATTAAGTTTGTGTGGTGTTATAGTTCAACCGTGGATACTGCGAAAAGCAAGTATACTGTCAATTGGTGAAAAGAAGATAGATGCAATATTTGGTATGGATTGGGTAGGATCATGCGGTGAGCTAGTTATTAAACCAATAACAACTAGTAATGAAGTAGTTGAGATAAATCTAAATCATGCTGCAGGAAATGATGTAAATGAAAACTCACCGATATCTTTTGGAGTTGCGGTTCCATTACGGGACACAGTGAAACACAATAGTGAAGAAAAGAATACACCCAAACGAAAAAGATCAGAATTAGAATCGAATATCATATCGAAAAGTAATGGAAAAGAACTCATAATCGAGCAACCAGACCTGACACTTCGTCGGAAAGAAATAGAACCGAATGATTTTAGGTGGGAAGTTGAGTGGAAATGGAAAAATAAACCCGAGTCAGTTGTATACAAGCCACCATATTACCCAGGTGCAATGCAGAAACTATCAAACGCAGAGTTAGAATTGTACCATAAGTCAATAGATGATATGATTAATAGAGGGTATTTCGAACCAATTGATCCAAAAAACGTGAAAGGATGGATAACTACCCTCCCCGTAGTTTCACTCGGACGTACTACACCAGTAAGAGTATGTCTAGATTATACATGGTTAAATGAAAGAATTGAATCATTTCCAAATTCTGGCGGAAAGCCAACATCAGCAACGGAAGTAATAAGAGTATGGCGTACATGCAATCCAGAACACAGTTTCATCGTAGATATCAAACACGCATACATGCAATTACGTGTACCCCCAGAGCAACAAGTATATCAATGTTGCAGATTCGTTCATTTGCCAAAGAATCAACAAACATATAAAATGACACGAGCGGGGTT
>NW_003213971.1:17679-44485 GCF_000006405.1 Perkinsus marinus ATCC 50983
AACGAATCGTATCAATAGCGAAGTTAGCATAGTTATCAATAATGCGACTTGAAGAATCAAGGAGTTATCTAAGAATGCCTCAGCGGGGTGTAGGTCGAACGAAATCATCTCTTAAAATTTGATGATACGTGTCGTGGGGATTGATCCGGGAGTCTTTCGCTTAATATCGTGGTGCTCTACGCACTTAGCTGTTAAGGAAGTGTTTGGTCCGAGGAGCGCTTTTGGTGGCACGATCTAATGTAACAAGTTCCGATTTATGCTGATTGAGCTAGACAATTGGTGAATATATGCATCTTCGGTATTGCCACACAGGTCAGCCGTACACTTAAACACTGCCTTGTGAGGAGGCTCCTTTGGAATGATGACCTATCGAGGAAGAGACAGAGCAGTACTTGCGCTGTGTAGTTTTGGCGCCCTAGCTCTCCTGGTCCCCTCGATGAGCTCCGCTACGGTCCTTAGGGCGGTCCTTGTGCTGGACCCAATGGAGTTTGAGTGAAGCTGCGATGTTCGAAGGTCATCTGTGGTGCACTTGGTAGAGCTTATCGCCCTTTATCAAGTACTGGGAGGTGTTAATTGGAACTCACTTATGGTCAAATGCAGATATAGCCAATACTACTGGAAGAGGAGCGATACGCAATGAGGGTGAAGGTGACGAGGAAGCCTTCGAAAGGAATCTGATTCCGTTCATAATGTTCGCGTGACGGAGAATATATGATATCGTGGAAAGCCCTTCGGAGTTGTGCGAACGATTGGTGCTTTCCATGATTTCAACTCTGCATGTTAGTTGTAGCATTGCCTAGTGTCTTGAGCCGGTGCTCGCAGTAGCTGATGCAGTTCTAGAGGGCTCATTGTTCATGTTAATGGTTGTCTGATGTTTTACACGTTGTGGAGGTTGACGGCTGATGAGGCCTCGAGAGCCTTGCATCGTGGTATCGGGTAAAGCACGTAAGGGTACCTGGCAATGTACCAACTTATTGTATTGTGGTCGTTGCAGCGGGTGTGGTACTCGATTATTAAGTAGATTTTTATTCCTCCAATATTGTCATATGACTTCTCTGATTATTGATGCCAGTGACGACGCTGAACGGGCTCGGATTTCCGAAGTGATTTGCAAGTACGACTACAGAGAGCTGCCTTAGTGTGTGTATCGTATGATGTCTATAGGCATCCTAAGAATGTACATATACTTTCACCAACACTATTTTTGAAGTCCCAAATGACGATTTTACGCGATGCTGATACTGTAAAATCAGCGGAGTTCCGTCGAGCAGCTGATCGCATCACGAGGCTGCTAGTTGAGGAGGTTATCAACCTCGGCTGGATCAAGTGAGAGACATGGCTCTTTCTGGAAGTGTTACTGTTCTCTGCGATGTAGGTGCGCTGAAGATGTGAAAGTAACGACTCCCACTGAGGAAACTGTGAAGGGTGTGCGCCTTCCAGAGGACCATCTGATGGCTGTGAGCATGTAATTGGTAGTGTGGGAAAATATACAAATTTCTGAAAATTTTGAGGAAATTTCTGGAAATTCCCATTAGTTTGATTAAACTTTCAATGTGAGTGAGGAAGCTCTTGAGGTCAGCTGAGGAAAGCGAACATGTACTCCTCCAACACTGATTGGGAATAAGTTTTCGTTCAGTGTGCGTGCTGGTGAAAGCATGGAGGCTCCTGTGCAAGAAGTATTCCCAGAAGCCAGAATTGGAAAGGTTCTCATTCAACGTGATGAGGAAACTGCGATGCCAAAACTATTTTATATCAAACTCCCCGAGTTCAAGTAGTAGTGGGGGTTTTTCATCATAGATTGCTTTCTTAGAGTGGCGCGGTCCTTTTGTATTACGCAGTGTGAAAAAATATGCACAGCATTGGACGCAATATGAAAATTCTGGGAGGAAATTTCGGGAAATTTTCGACTCCACCCGAATTTGCAGGAAAATTCTGTAAGTTTTCGAATCAGTTGAGGAAAGCAAACATATTGTTCTTCCAGCACTGTTATGAGTTCAGGTCATCACCACATGTTTTGCTGCTAGACCCGATGCTGGCCACCGGAGGGAGCTGTATTATGGTGAGTGCCGTCTTGTTGTTATCCTCATTGTATGGGCGGCGCTTCCCCTAGGCGATCAAGTCCTTGCTGGAGGACCCCAACTGCCACATAGTAGAGAGCGATATCATTTTCCTCAATCTCATTTCGTGTCCAGAGGGCATTGAAAATCTCACTGCTGCTTACCCTAGAGTAATAAGAAAAATTCGCAATGTATCATCGATAGTTTTGCTAGGTCCGTATTGTCAGTGGATGCCTTGATCGAGGACTCAACGAGAAGGCGTATATTGTTCCGGGCCTTGGTGATTTCGGTGACAGGTGATTGTAACTTTTGAGTGGGTGTTCGAAAAGAAATATCAATTTTTAGGTATTTCGGAACTCAATAGTTATCCGCCGCGCTTTCGTAATTGTTAATAGAATGACTTGTTCTCTGCTGCTGTTATACGATCTGGATTTCTCCCGAACTGATCGGTGTTGCAGTGTTAATCTATAACGTATTAAATTTGAGGAGAGTCCCAGTTAGCTGAGGAAAGCGAACCAGACGTAAAATTTCACGCCCTTGGCGAATGTGAGAGGCTTCTGATACTGGAGTTTCACCACCCTAGTGATATGAAAAACACTAGTGAAAAACATATTCCACGACTACTGCATATCACCGCGAATATCGCGTTTTTCACCGAGTATTACGCCACTTCACGTAAAACGGGTTGTGAAACTCCACAGTTCTAGTTGGGTGAGTGAAAATGATTATGATGATTTGTTGTTTGCTAAGACTGAGTTCAACAATACTGTTTATGTGTCATCGTCCTTGGCGATAGTCATCGCCCCATTGTTTATTCATGTTTGCTTGTCATCTTGTCAGTGGCATGGGGAGCTTCCCATCTTGAGATCACGGAGAGCGACGTAGATCCTGTGCTGTTGGTTTCTGTGACCCTTCCAAACGGCCACGAATATCGCTCATATAACGCTGTCGCTCTGGGCATATGTTCAAACAGAGACCTCACCAAGTGAGGTTAGGGACATGCGCTGTCTCCAAGTCCGACTGGTGATATCATTATCATTGCTTGTCGTCGTGAAGACGGTGCGGTTGGGAATTGGGTTGTTGACGATATCTCAGCGATGACTGATGTCGCGACGAATTCGTTAAGAATAGAGGAGCTCACAGCTGCCTTTGATAACGCCTTTTTCTAACTCTCTTGTTGGTGATGGCATCGTCGGAGTCTATTCCTGCGGTTGTTATTAATACTGTGGTTGCCTCACTGTTGAGGTCATTACCATATGCAGGGAAAGGCGTGGCTGAAGGGCAAGGGAAGTAGGTTTATTAACGGAATATCTGTTGCCAAGAACACCTTTCAATGAGCTCGGATTTCACCTTGCCGAGCTGTTTGCTCATGTATATGATGCTCGTTGGCTTTGCCCTACACGACACGGTGTGTGTTTTGCGGGCGTATCTTTTGAATCTGCGATTGTTGGTCTTGATCTCATCAAGAGTGTCCCTGTTGTTGGTCTTGATCTCATCAAAAGTGCCCCTGCTGTTGGTCTTGATCTCATCAGGAGTGTCCCTGTTGGTCTTGATCTCATCACGAGTGTCCCTGCTGTTGGTCTTCATCTCATCAAGAGTGTCCCTGCTGTTGGTCTTGATCTCATCAAGAGTGTCCCTGCTGTTGGTCTTCACCTCATCAAGAGTGTCCCTGTTGGTCTTGATCTCATCACGAGTGTCCCTGTTGGTCTTGATCTCATCACGAGTGTCCCTGCTGTTGGTCTTCATCTCATCACGAGTGTCCCTGCTGTTGGTCTTGATCTCATCACGAGTGTCCCTGCTGTTGGTCTTCACCTCATCATGAGTGTCCCTGTTGGTCTTGATCTCATCACGAGTGTCCCTGCTGTTGGTCTTCACCTCATCATGAGTGTCCCTGTTGGTCTTGATCTCATCACGAGTGTCCCTGCTGTTGGTCTTGATCTCATCAAGAGTGTCCCTGCTGTTGGTCTTGATCTCATCAAGAGTGTCCCTGCTGTTGGTCTTGATCTCATCAGGAGTGTCCCTGTTGGTCTTGATCTCATCACGAGTGTCCCTGCTGTTGGTCTTCATCTCATCAAGAGTGTCCCTGCTGTTGGTCTTGATCTCATCAAGAGTGTCCCTGCTGTTGGTCTTCACCTCATCATGAGTGTCCCTGTTGGTCTTGATCTCATCACGAGTGTCCCTGCTGTTGGTCTTCACCTCATCATGAGTGTCCCTGTTGGTCTTGATCTCATCACGAGTGTCCCTGCTGTTGGTCTTCATCTCATCAAGAGTGTCCCTGCTGTTGGTCTTGATCTCATCAAGAGTGTCCCTGTTGGTCTTGATCTCATCACGAGAGTTGTTGTGTCGTCAATGCAATCAGCGGCGTTCCTTGAAACAGTTCATACGTACAGGCTACGACGATGCTCGAATACGAGAAGAGCGACTTGCAGCAGGAGGATGGTGAAACCGATATGGTTATTGAAGATTCAGAGAACGTCTATACGTGGGCGCAGAAGTGGAGCTCGTTACAGGTGGTTGCTAGGGCAATGCCATAGTAGTTATGACCGTTAGAGGACGACTCGTATACTTATTGGAGACGAACAGAATGAATCGGAAAACCTATGATATTTGCTAATAGTTTCTACTTAATTCTCTCCTTTTTTGCCCGGAAATCACGATATAGAGCAGCTACAACAAGATTGGTTATATACCTGGCAATTTAGTTGATGATAACTCGGAAGTAACCTCCTCAGTACGACCATATTCAGGTGCTGTTGAAACAGCAGTATCGTGAGTGTCTTGATCTATTAAGTTCTGAGGGACCTTCAAATCCAAAAAAAGTCAGTTGGGGCAAAGTTCGCTCTCTATGGTGATTATTTCTTTTCTCCTCAGCTTGGCCTCACTAACGCAGAGCTGTCAGATATACGTGATGAAAATAAATGTTTAGAATTGGCTTTTGACGGATGGGAAGACGATCTCTATCACACGCTGACTCTCCTTCGTTCGAAGGTAGCGGTCCGGTGGTGGTCGGAATCATCATCAAACACCTCGCGATGTACTCGAAAGCATCCAGTTCTGGCAAATACTGTTCAGCCATAGGGCCCGACAATGGCTGAGTGCGAAGTGTCCCTTAGTGCAGTTTCAAAGGGTAACTGTTCGGAAAATATGCTAACAACTATGTGGAAAATTGAAAATGAGTTCCTCTCGGGAAGATTATAGGTTCCTGGATGAATTCTTGCTCGGAATAGGTACGCGAGTTCACTACCAACGCTGAGAGCCTGCCTGAGCCGACGCTGCGGACAAACGCATTGGAACTCGAGAATCGCATCACCAGGTGAAGTTGCTACTCGGCCGTACGTGAGATCTTGCTGAAGGTATAAATCTCAGCAGAAAGTGGACTTTGACAATCTCACGGTAGAAGAGGAGCGCATTGGAAGTCTGATGGAAAACGCTTCGAAACGCTTTTCCAAATGGCAACAGGTCGCTTCCAATCTCCTGTGTGCATTTGAACAGCTCTGCTGAAATATTCAGAGTTCCTTCTTGGCCTCGGGTAGGAGGAAATCAGTCTCATCGGCGTGCCAGACTAGTGAAGAGGACCCCCGACTACAGGAAATTAGAGCGGCTATTATGAAAATAGCAGACCAGATGGCGTAGACCAGTCGGTGGTAGGGACTAAAATCATAACTTTGCTGCCAGACACGAAGGTGGCAGAACTGGCGGTTGGAATACGAAGGATCATGATGCATTCTTACAGGTAGGAGAGAAAAACTGAAATGTGGTCGAGTTGCGATTTGTGAGATTGTTGATTGCAGAGCGAGCGGAGCTTATATATCAGAATTCGGATCATGTGCGTGCGTACGGATTATTTCTCCACAACCAGAGAGAGTTCAAATGCAGCTGAACTTGCAAGCGAGAGCTATACCTAGAAAAATATGAAAATCTGGATCCGGAAATATATACACCAAAAACGCTTTTCCCTGAACACGTGACGAGCTCCGTTAATTCGTCGAGACGGCCTAGTGAACATATCACATTAGTATCACATTCGAGCAATAGCAATATTTTTATATAATTTTAGAGAATCTGGGGTATTTATATATTCGAGTTAATGCCATAGTCAGAGCTCTGAAATCTCAACGCATGGGGTGATGGAATGTCCAACTTGGGAAGAAGTGGTGCCACAGGTGGTCTCTGGCTGTTCTGGTCGGCATTCGGATGGGCTCATAGACAAAGTCATGCGGAGGTTGTCAAGTCAACTAGACCAGGAGGATATCGAGGAGCACATCGCGTGGTAGGGGCCTCCATGGTGAGATGTTTTCGCTTGGAGGCTAGGTGGAGCCGCTATAATGAGCTGGAGGCTGATAAGAAGGCGCTGATTGAACAGTATAGGGAGAGGAAAGAACAATGGCAGAGGAAGCGAGCCGATAACGCTGAAGTATGCCGTGAGTGGTTCGATCTAACTCAGTCGAGTTTCACCAGTTTTACGTAGCTTTTCGCGGTATGTAGTGAATTGTAAGATATCTTTCTCACTAGTGTTTTTCATATCATGGGTGAAACTCCAATGTATTACTATGTGTATTGATACGCTGTATGATACGTTGAATAGGTGGATTTGGCAGCGGAGCGGTCGATGGCTCGTAAACGGAAGGAGGCTGAGGACGCTGCCCGTATGGAGAGGAAAAAGCTCATTGAGGAGTGGAAGAGGGAGAAGACTGCTCGAATGGTGTGTATGCGTGAGAAGAGAATATAGCAGTTGGTCTATTTCACAGCGAGAGCAGGAGCTAGCAGCATCGAATGCCGCGATGTCGAGTGAATCTTCAACTGCCGAGCTTGAAAGGCGTCGTCGAGAGAGGCAAGTAAGGCGGAGAATTGTGGGTAGCCCTATCGGCTGAGCGCCATTTGTTTTCTTCTTAGCGTATCACTGCATATCGCGAGACGAAACTCCAGAAGGAGCAGGAAGAACGGAGGCTGAAACATGAGCGTGTACGCTAGTTGAAGGGTTATGGCGACTATGGGCCTCTCAGGAAGCAGCGGCACGACGATGTCAGTCCAGAGAGCGGACGAGATTCGAGGAGAGAAACGCAGAAGTTATCAGACGATTGGCCAGTGCTAGAGAAGAGAGAGAGAATATCGACATCAAGGCTGAGAGGAAAGAACACAAAGTAGGCTCTCTCCAGATAGCATTTCCAGATCGAATTCCAGACCGACTACGTTGAATTGAACTCCCATGCTTTCAAATAAACTGGGTATAACATTAATTCATTAAAGCCATGAGTAAAATGTTAACGAAAAAACGTATATGTAAAACATTGACCAAGTGGGTAAAAGATGTCGGTAAACAATTAATCCGACCTAGAAATACTGTAGTAGGCCGCAGGGTCTCGTTAATACTCCTGGGACGTCCTATCAGATCGTAGCTGAGCTCAGCGCCCCATATCAAAATGTGGTTTCAAGACTGTATGATAGTACTACTTCACATAAACGGCGAATCAAGGCTAGAGAAGAGGAGGAGAAGGAGCAGAAGGAGCTGATTGAGTTGGAAAAGGACCGGCATGGTAAGCACGGAGCCGAACAGTGTCAACCCGCTGTTCACTTCTGCATTCATTTTCTATAGGCTCCTCCACTACAGGGAGGTTCATGGGGAAGTCCGCTGGATCGTTCGGAGATCGTGTGCTACACACAAAGTTGACTTCGACCCCAGCATGGCGACAGCGCCTTTCCACTCTTCCCATTTGGAGAGTTGCGAGTCGTGTTGATAAGCATAATAAACACACGAAAACATCTACTCGTCACCCGATTGTTGGCATCAACACTGTTGCCCAACAGCGATCACTTCTAATGGTCTCAACTGGGCCCAGTATGAGCCAGCTCTAATTGTGTTGCTCCTGTACTCAATAGGAGATGAAATAACTGATCTTCTACCGTACCTAATATTTCTATCGAAATCACCGTCATGGTCGCCGTTATCTGAAAGAAGGCTTCTACGAACAATGCTGACAAAATTGCGTATATGTCGACGTAGCCGTTGAACTTCTAGGTCTTGCGAATGGAAGTCTGACCCCACCAGGTGGCATCATCGTTGCGAGGACACTATGCCTCCGAAGCCTCATCAGACAGCGTGTCCGAGTGGTTAAGGAGGTGGACTTGAAATCCACTAGGCTCAGCCTGCGCAGGTTCGAATCCTGCCGCTGTCGTATTCGGAATGGTGTATATGGTGAGAAACCATCTGCGGACAGTTTCTGCGTCAGTTGCAATGGTCAGCCGATCACGCCGTGCAAGCACGTACGATAATGCGCACAGGCTGCTAAGGCTTCATCCTTAATCCTCTTTCATACCAAAGTGTTGTGTTGCACCAGTGCATTCAAGTTGAATGATTCAACTGCTGCCTATAACAGTCTTTATTGGCGTAAAGCAATCCATAGGGCAGGAAAATATTGGTACACATGCAATAATTAGCTCGAGCTATCATAGGTGTCGCCGTCCTCACTGGCAATGCTGCGCGCCGCACCTACTAACGATCCAGACAGAAATTCTGCACAGAATAACGAGCCCCGCCGCGATTCGCGGTATCCAAAACTTGTATAGACAGCGTGTCCGAGTGGTTAAGGAGGTGGACTTGAAATCCGCTAGGCTCAGCCTGCGCAGGTTCGAATCCTGTCGCTGTCGTATGCGAGCTAATGTATAGCTCCAGCGATTATCTGTGAATATCCTTCCTGTGCCTTCCTTGCTGCAGTCTACACTAATCCACGGAAGCCTTAGGGAAAAGAAAAAACTGATGCGCATGAACAGCAGTAAATTTCAACCAGGAAAGACTGACATTCGACCAATTTAGGCTTCATCCATAATATGCTCTCAGCCAATGACTAGAGATCCAACTCAAGCACAATCTTCCAGTTGCATGAAACATGATCATTCGACATATAGCTAGCGCATGCTAATGTCAGTAAAATCTGCGGGGATACTTCTCATCGACGATATGGCATTTCGGGGAAGAGCCGGAACATGCCCGCTATAACCAGGGTTCGTCTGATCAATGCAGTGAGAGTATCTGACGTAAGTTGAGTATATGACCCACGACAGGAGCGTTTCGTACAGCAATGAGTTCGCTACTGCACTGAAGGTAGCTGTGAAGCTCATCGACATAACGCCGCCAAGCGTACTGCTGAAGATTGAGATGAGAAGCGGAGAAGAGACCTGACATCTTCACCAAGAATATTGTCCTATAAAATTAACAATGACTGCAAATTTACCGAACGCGACTCGCACGAACCCAGCCGCAAGTGCATCAGTGGACGCTCGAGGCCTCGAAACGGCGTAGTCGAATGGGCTCACATGTCCTTCGTGGTGTATGTTCATCATGACTGCATCCGAAGTGACCACCATGTACGCCATGTAACCACTGATGACCGCGGACGATGCAGCCCCGACAACGTGAATCAGCTGTCATTGAACCCATCGAACTGACCATTGGCACTGAGTCTCTGTTACCAGAGCCATCTTCGATACCACACCAACAGCGACTCGATCTTTATATGTAACTTTAAAGACGTTCCTCGCGGCCGCCAGGAAGGATTTTGAGCTGAAGGCCACATCAACATACCTGGAGAGACGCTGTATCAACCGTGGTGAGCAAGCCACCCACAGGGCAACTTACGCATCTTCACTGACGAAACTGAACAGCTTCCGATAGACTTCCCCGCGACAAAACTGAGTTGAGGAGGCAGCACCAGGCGTAGTTCTCAACGCCGCTTCCATCAACTTGGAAAGAAGCCTCAAAGGTCGGGTTAGCATTGTCAACAGCGACCCAAGAGCTATCGTGCTTGCATGATATCCCAGCCCGCTCACGAAGCCGTGAACTGTTGATAACCGAGGCATCTGACGTGGAAGTGCGAGAATCTCGTCACGAAATGCTTCCACAAAATTCCGCGTGTGACCAACGCATCGATGACATTCAGCAGATTCGAGCAGACATCAGCTCAAGTGTTTGGCAGATATCGTCCTCACCTGACGACCGCCACATATCTCTTTCGGCGCAAAGTAATAGAGAATAGTAGCGTAACTGACTGCATAGTGAGTCAGTGCCCATAGAAACTCCCCTATACATATCGATGAGCCCAACCAATAGATTATCATGAATCTGACACTTATGCTATCAACAACAATATAATCGTCAAATACCTCTCTATAGCAGAATACTCGAAGGTTCGAGAGACATCAGCAATTTGGTGACCGTTAATGACAGCCTTCTCAGTTGTGATTGACCCGCTCGTGATAAGCCACACAAAGGCGATGCCAAGGATCTACACAGATCGACCATAAACACAGCGTGAAGATGGACGAGAAATACTAAAATAACGACGGATTTTATGGTGATGTCGATCAAAGGGTACAGCAGTAACGAGGGGACTTCGAAAATGACTTTGTCTGAATCAAAATGTGAAGGGCGTTCAGAGACGTCTACTCTCACAAGTATCCTCTGCGTAATCAGATCCCAGTCTAAGGGTGTGCTGCGCCTTATAGCAGATGAGCACACATGCAAGTGCTGATACACACGACAGGACGCCGAGCATGCGCCTTAATGCAATCTGGAGGGGGAGGCAGTCACACGAACGTAGAGCACTAAAGACCAGCACGTCGAAATGGCTCATCTCGAGGGATGATTCCACATCGATTGTGTTGAGCATGTCGTCGTCTCTAAAGCACAAGATTGCTGTCATACAGGAGGCAACTGCCAAGGCCGCCAGCGATAGCGTGGTTACTGCCTGTGTGAAAGATGCTATGCATGTATTAGGATACTTCAACTCACCCTGACGTGCTTTTTAACCATAATGATGTAACCATAGTTGAACAGAAGCGTCACCACTAAACCTGATGAAGGGAGAGCACTCTCTCGGCTGGCCCATACTGATACTCGTTGCGATAGCTTTCAATGCATTCCTAAAATCCCTGAGGCAGCCGAGAACTTGCTGTGGCCGGCTTGATATCGAGCCCTGTAGAACCTACAGCAAGATGTGGACAAGCACGACTTCTATTGGGGCCACCTGCTTCACCAGAAAGGTTTCGTTTGGGAAACAATACCGACCAGCAACAGGTATAGTGTGGAGTCCTTGCTGAGGTACCACTACTTGCGTGATCGTCGTGATCTTCCCAGTATAGGGCGCATCACCATTATGAGCTATATCGACTCTAGCCGGCATTGGACAGGCAAGATTGCCCAGTGGTTCTTGTTCTGTCGGGCAACGTTGTACACAGATAGGGTTCTCATAGTTCATAGCAAGAGGTGTGTGTGCCTCGCCCTCGATGCCAGCGCACCAATAGAGGAAGGGCTCATCTCGGACATTCGCGTCCGCACCGCACAGCTCTCCTGAAGTGCCGTCGTACTCCTACAATATTGACTATCAGTCATCACCCTTATAATTTACGCCATGATTTATTCGTCTCAAATCTCCATAGCAAGCAGCGTTCACCAGAATCAGTGCGAGGGTGATGACAAGAGCCATCCAGATGGGAACGCATACCGTGTCAGTGCACCTGACCATCGTTTCATGCCTTGATAGGAATCATTCAAGGCGACCTCCTTTTTCTCATTCCAACTTGACGTTCTATTCGATGGTTGAGGAGTTGAAAAGTGTCATCAAGTGCCGCTGTCGGAAGCAACATCAATATATATAGCAAGCAACACTCTCTGCGTATGTCACTATGCATAGCGCAATACAACTGTGCTCGTGATGAGGAAACTGAGTTTATGAAGGGACAGTGAAGTCTCTACTCGGAACATACACTAACCATAATCGTACGTGCTGTCAATAGCAGATAATCATTGACCAAGCGAACACAGCTAGAGGGTTAACGCTAGTCAGAATGGACACCGCCGGCGTAGATATCAACGAGAACACGATGTCTTATAAGATTTGGCGAGCAGCTGTGGTCCCTCACAAGCCGCTCTACACTCAGTACAGTAGGAGCGACTTATTCTACCAAGCGCTTTGCGATACACCAACGTTGAGCGAATAATCGTGATTCTGGAGTCCATCGTGGCACC
Organism: Perkinsus marinus ATCC 50983; assembly: GCF_000006405.1. Taxonomy (NCBI): domain Eukaryota; phylum Perkinsozoa; order Perkinsida; family Perkinsidae; genus Perkinsus; species Perkinsus marinus. The sequence goes on from NW_003213971.1 coordinate 29,758, forward strand.
ATCGCGAAGTATCATGTTCAATCGGTAGTTCAGAAGTGACCGAGTACTCGCACACGACCAGTCAACAGGGGTGTTTGTATCGCAGTCACCAAACTATCTCGGCCTTCCGTAGAAGGTGCGCTGCAAGTTGCAGCCTGCTACTGTCGCTATTCTCCATCTGTGAATTCAATCCACAGTCGGCAGAGACGTTAAGCAGGACAATCGCATCTTATCAAGATTAAGAAAGGTGCCACGTGAGTTCAAATGGCCTCCTACCAACCGTTTGCATCGGACCAGTATCAATGTTAGACAACACGTTACACTCGACTGATGACTGTATCAACTGATATGATGCCACCGGGGCGATTGACAACACAAGCCGCTAGTTGATGTGACACGACAAATAGCAAATGAAAAGATGGGTTCAGAGAGCGATAGATGATAACAATATTATGTAGATAAGGAAACGTCAGGTTTACCACTCACCCTACGACGATCTCAAATCACCAACACGCTATCCAAGGCATCTTGTAATTCATAGCAAAATTATTAGTTAATCACGACGACAATAACGACGATGATGATGATAATAATAATATTGATGTTTCTGCTGCTGCACTAAAAATTGCTCAACCGCCCGAGCAGTAACAAGTATGATACCACACGTGGTGACGAGAGTAACAGCGTATGATCATTGAGCAAGGCAGAGACAAGGACATTCTTAGACCCATCTCGGCCACTCACGAATCCACGCAAAAATTATGTCCTCAGCACCATCCGGCAGTGCAGATGGTGATGGCCCGATACAGCGACGACGACAAGAAGGGGAAGAAATTTATAGACGCCTCAACGACTGATGATGATAACAGCTATGCATAATCATTAAATAGATAAAACCGATAACGCCAACTGGTAATCAACCACTTGGTCAGCCGTACAGACGAATCACTAATCTCTACATAACATGATACATACAAATCTACGACAACGGCAACTGTGACATGAGAATATAGAAAAATGAACAACACGGTTAATCGATTATCTACCAACTATTCGCTAGCAGCTCTACGAGACGACAAACCAAAACTGATGATCTGATGACGTCGGTTTTGAGAACAAGTAAGCACCGTTTTTCCTGGTTCGGGCTCTTTATGCCCACAATAGAGAAAAAAACAGTTACGGTGCAGCGTCCCCCAACTTTCCCATCACAGTTGATTCAGTCGAGATGATGCTGATCAAAAGTTTAAGAATCTGATCGTTGGTGGGAGCAGGAAGAACTAACATGATACATACGAAATAATAAAAAAATCGATACGCACACAATCGCAATAGCAGCAGCAGCAACAACCGAGCAGTGAGCCGTAGTATAAAAAACAAGAAGACTAGTCAGAAGATGATGATCAGCAGCAGCAGCAGCTGGAGGAGGAGGAGACACAGTGAGTACACCGTACCATTTACAACGAAAATGTGAGCACATAACACACGAAAGTCCCTTGGTGACGCCTCGACGACGAGTGTAAAAAACGGTACGATCTTCTTCATCATCATCAACAACACCGTTAACTTAATTATCAATATGATGATTATGCCAGCATTTGCAAAGTGGCAGAAGAAGAACAAAAAGTGGTATTATTTTTCCCCGACAAAACACGTAGCAGCATACAAGGGCTTCGATACGTTCTCTACTTCTTCCTTATATGCTATGTACTCTTCCGGCGCCACGTATAAACGATAATCTGACAGAAAAATGATGACACCACCGAGGTTTGAACCCGGGACCTACGGATCATATCAAGGAAATATGCTTCCAACGAATTGAGCTCTCTAGTGCATACCCCTCCTATTTCGGCATACCTCTTATTCGCATAATAGCAATCATCATAGTACTTGGCCGCTAGGGTCAAGGCCGTCAACAACAACCTACAAACCAACACTACTCTCAATTAAGAAAAGCGATCATAAACAATTTCGCCATTCACAAAACGATGAAAAACCGAACAAGCGACGAATCCCGACACTTTGCAATTCACCCTCAGGAATGTGTTGGTGACAATATGTAAGTCCCTAGGAATTTTTGAGAAATTCTTGTTATTTGTAGGAGTTCGAGTAGAAGTGTACAAAAATCAGCAACAATTTTCCCAAATTCCCTCAGGATTTTCATACTGTCACCAACACATGTAGCTGACCATATGCGTAATTTTCCCCCACACTGTAGGAGCAATGCTAGAATATATGTTCCCTTTCCTCAGCTGAGCTCAAGAGCTTCCCCACTAGTTATAGGAGTTTATATACGAATTCGGCAAGACGTGTACAACAACCAACAAGAACTCCCCAGAATTTCCTCAGAATCATCATATTGTCACCAACACATGTAGTTGACCATGTGCACACAGCCCTTCTGCTTCTCACCTGTGGACATTCAAGCGTGTGATGTTAAAAATGGAGGATTGATCCTCAATAGAAGGAGCCGCTACGTCACAAGCGGCAACCGAAGCCGCTTCTTTCACAGCTCGGTCCAGGTACACCAATGCTATCACAAAACATTCTCCCGAGCAGTGGAAAAATTTCGATAGCCGTATTAGGTAGTCGGCAACTGATATATCTAAGGACACAATTGTGAATTACCAGTAGAAGAATTGCGCTCACTTGGAATAACGACCGAATGAAAACGGGACCGTATGAGTTTCTCGGGCATGTTTTTCTCTCTCTCTTCTCCTAGTGCGATAAGGTGGTCCAAAACCTTGCTTAGCGATGGCAACTGAGAAAATTATAATTGAAAAAACTTTACCTTCTAGTAGGTACGATGTACTCACAAAACGATCAATATCAGTTCGATCCGGAACATTTCGCGGTAAAACCGCACAAGGGCAGGTTTCCGCAGGCCCGTCGTGATCTCGAGGAGTCGACGAGTCATCAGATGTACTCTCTGGAGTCGAGTACGGCTGAGAGGACGCCTTAGTACTCGGACCATTCGTGCCTGGACCTGGCATGTGATAAACTATGCATTGCTGAACTGTTCAGCTTACTCTCAGGTGATGTCGTTACACTGAGTACAGACCACCGAGACACATAAGCCTTCGCTCTAGTAGTAGTAGTAGTAGTAGCTCCTGTTCGCCCATCCCTGCGAGAATCGAACGAAGAGGACCCAAAGTCGGCCCTATCGTTTTGCTCAATCGTAGTAGGGTGCCTTCGGAATCGCCTCATTGCTGGAGCCCTGCTATCGTTTTGATAGGACTTCGCATATGAAAATTTCTCGCGGTCGTCATTTTTGCTGATCCATGGACAGGACGGTGTCAATGCCGTTACGGACATGCGCGTAAATCAGTCGACGGGAGATGCAATGGAAAAAAACCTACAGCGCATCACAGAAGTTTCCCGATGTATGGTATGTAACAAAACAAAAATTTCTTCGGGAATATCTACAAAGGAAAGCAAAAAACTCACAGTACAAATTCGGATGAACGTAAAATGCAGCAACATATTAAAGTGAAATTCGATACAGGGAGTCAAAAGTCATGGTTAACTTGAAAATTCTGCTTCAACGGTGAAGGTGATATTCTCATATATCGTCAGAAGTGGCATGCGATCGAACACCAAAATCGATCAGACTGTTTCAGCGGTTGCATCATCAGAGAGGAATACAACAGAGTAGTGTTTTCACAAGGGTACTATGATATAATCTCGCGACCAGACTGACCGCCTGATCCAAACAATTCTCTGCATTTTGCCATAAAGCGTCGAAGAGTAGAATCACGTGATATCATCACAACAGACCCCCACGGTATTGTCGGGTCCGCGGTGACCTAATGAGCTGTTTCCACGTCTAGTAAAATTATGTTCGTCTGCTGGGCTCACTAACACTTGGATGAAAGTTGGTATTGAAATGACTGGACGAGATCGTTTAAAATACCCGAGTCGAGTTAAACGACCAGTGTGGGGGGATAATATGCACCTGGTCAATTACATGTGTTGGTGACAAAAGGAAAATTATGAGGAAATTCTGGGGGGAAGTTCGTATTGGTTTCTGTAGACTTCTACCCGAATTCGCATGAAATTTCTATAATGAGTGAAAAAACTTGTGAGCTCAGCTGAGGAGAGCGAACATATATTCCTCCAACACGAAAAAAGACGGTAGTGAAATCGTAGCATTCACACGACGAACCTACGAGCAGCAGAGCCCTTCAGAAAGCCTTGCTTTACGTTACAAAGAGCAATGAGTCGGTTAACGAGTTCAGATTCTTGCACAAACGAGGCCGACTTATTGATTTCACCCGCATGATTCACCCAGTGGAAGCGTTGAAACCGAGTCCTCGCAATGCACGTGTAGAGGTATACTATTAGTGAAGTGAACATGGAAACCTCTCCCAAGTGGAGTTCTTTTTGCGCAGTAGACCAGTAGATGTCACACAGAATATGTCCCGTTAGCGGCAAGGTTTAGGAGATATACCGTTAACTTAACGGCGTTAAGTGGTGACTGCACGTACTGCTGCGTGAACCGCGCTCGCCATTCTGATCGATTTGTCTCGAGACTGCCACGGTTGTGCGCACGAGACTCAGTTAGTGTGTTTCATGGGTAACGCTCAGTGCTGTGAGTCGACTCCCCGCAAGCTCACTGGTGACGGTGATGCATTGCCCGATTCGAAGAAGCCTGTAAAGTGCCGCATACAAAAAGCCGGACCGTAGGGTCGAACTCGGGACCTAATTTCAACCTGGATTCTCCTCCTAGTTACTCATCCAATTACAAGATATTCACAACAGAAGATATCGAGTGGCTCGAATTCGTCAAGCACTCGGCGGCCCAGCGATCTCATGCGAAAACCGACCAGAACGCCGCCGCCGCCGCTGACGACAAAGCATTCACACTGTGGGTTTTCATTGTGAATTCAGTCCGCAGTGCGTCATTTTAGAGAGGGATTCGTCGACCATCCAGGTGGCACTAGAGAAACCTTTGGAACTGTCGAGATCGCCTCACCCGAAGTGAAAGTGTCGGATAGTGGTTGGTCAGCATTAATCAAGGCACGTGTGATGAACAAGGCCGGCTCCACCACAGCGAAGGTGGGCGACCACACACAGTCGTCCGCCCCTTGTAAGTGTGAACAAAGGTTGAGGTGAAGTGCAACGGTAACGGTGACAAGCCCATTGATGCAAACCAGCTCAACGTGAAGATCAAGTGTGGCAAAGATCAGAAACATGACACTCTACGTGGGAAGTTACCAGACCGTCTTGATCATCACCAAACGCGTTTCAGATGTGACAGATGTGGGTGACTCTGATAACAAAGCTTACACTCTTTCGCATCGTCTGTTCTCTCTAACTTGCACAGAATTCAAAGATGGATCTTCTAGTGACGATTTCAAAATCGGTACGTAATTTTCCTTAGTATGGGACAATTCAAATTTTTCATTTGCAGACTTAAACACCACGCCTGACTCAGAAGCCTATGATGGGAGCGTTATCATGCTAGCTTTTGTTGTCGCGTATATCGCAAGTAGTTATCTCGTTGTTGGTTTGCGATTCTCATTTTTCTCATTTTGTATCAGGGCCTACAGACCAACTGCGAACAGCCATTGCATCGGCGACCAAATCATCAGAATCGACGACAGAGAAACCCAACGAACCTTCAGAGCCACCAAAGGAAGCACCTGTGGAGTCGTCGGAAGCCCCAGAAAAAGATGCTGACTAATCGCCATCACATCTTGACATGTTTTGTCACACAATAAGTGCAAATTGCTGTGATGATATTTTCTTGTGTTAGTAGTTGATCCACTCATCCCGTGATTGAACTGGATGAACTAAAGCGGGTAGTTCAACAATGATAAATATGACTCCGTTACACAGCAGCTACTGAACACAGTCTACACACAAGTAGTGGCCCACATAACGAGAAGGTCAGCTGCACCAAGGCCAACAACAAAATTACTTACTGTCTATGGCCAAGAGAATAGCCCTGACAACTACATGTCAGCTACTTGCAGACTACGCTGTGAAATGATACACGAGAAAACTGGCTGAATATGGGCAACACTCTGCCCAATCGTTATCTCATACACATCGACGTCGCCGCTAGCAGAATGCTTCTGATTCATATTCTTTACTTGACAGTTCGTTGACATCCTTCGCTCTGATTTTCCCGTATGGCCTGGCTCATGAGAAAACTTTGAACTTCGGGAACCTCCGCGTGTTTCTTTGACAGATCGGCATCCGATAGTGGAACGAACTTTTCGTCGAGATATTTTACAAAACGGTTTCGATAATATTCAGGCGGCTCAGTGTCAATCTCATGGAAGCATCTGAGGCAACAAGGAAAGTGTGCGCCTCTCAGAGAAGCGAGACGAGTCGCTCACCCGATAGTGTATTTCTTCATCAATCTAGCGGCTCGCTTCTTGAAAGTGTACTGTTGCAAGATATCAATTATACCAACGTAGTACACCATACACACACCTGACACAATGAGGATGATCAACCAAAAAATCACAAATCTCTCGGAGGATTGTGCTACTATCACAATATTATTGTGAAAGGAGATAGTATTATTTTCGGTGTTATACAGTATAACCAATTGTCAATTGAGCAACTGTTAATTACTGTTATACAACCAGCTGTTAACTAAGTAACTATGGAATACTGTTATATAAACAGCTGTTGAGTAACTATGGAGTACTGTTAGATAACCAATATGCGCACTTGAATAGTATGTGAACATCTGTTATGAGAATTATCGATAGAATTCCAACATATCTCCACGAATATTCTCCTCAGGTGTGATACAATCCGCCAGAGCTAATTGCCTAAGTACGAGCTCAGATTGTGTCCAAATCTCACCTCGATCATCATCCCATCCCGGCACTCCACCCTTATACAGCTCAAACAATCGACTTCGAGGCTCCACTCCAGAAGGTGTAGCAGGCGCTGATGAGACCTGCAAGTTCGAGATTGGCCAGGTCCCCGTGATGCATCAACAGAGCACCTACCACAATAGCCGCGGCAACTTGATCGGCGTCCACCAGTGCTTTTACAGCGGCGACGTCTGAAGGGAAATAATTACCGCTGCGCCACAAAAATCGTTCTTACCACAAGTTTCATGAATACCAAGAATAAGGGAGTAATCCATTATTCTGTGTTTCATGAGGAACTCAGTATCACAAACAAGGGCCGACTTGATAGCCGCACAAAGGACCTGTCAATAACACCAGATGATATAAATCGTCAATATGAACCTCACCTCTGGCAACATCACAGTCTGGCCTGAGAAATTAAGGTCCTTGAGAACCTTCGGCGACCGTGGTGTCTCCTGACCGCTATTGGTACCCGGTGGGGCTCGACTGCCTTGGTCTGTGCCATGAGAGGTCATCAAATCAGAGTTCTGCGCCACATATCTGAATCGCTAGCTCGATAGCGACAATTGCCAAAAAACCTACCTGTCCTCAGTGGTGCCTTTAAGATCATATTTCCGCTGACACGACAGCCCGCCAAATATGTTATTCATCACAACGAACCTCGTGCCTAATCAAAACCGCCCAAACAATCAACACTTTCTAGCGGAGCGATACAGCAGTCCCTTACTTCGCTTGAAACCTTGAAGTTTGATTTTGAACAGTGCGAAAAACCGACATAAAATAGAGTTGGAATTCCTGAAAATTATCACTATCACCAACACCACACATTCAGGTCGGCCTACTTAATGAAGTGTTTCAGATAGTCGCCCACGATGTTCTGGAGAAGCATAGATTCCTTACGCGATATCGACTTCAACAGATACCTTCACACCACTACTCAACAACAATGAGACGACAACACAAGTCCTACTTAGAGTCACTGGTGAACCAGAAGATACTTCCAGATTTCCCAGCATCCCCCGTGCCCGATTGAGTCCGCAATGGATAGTCACACAAGGAAGATACCAGTTCCGCATCAGTTACACCAAACACTCTGAAAATAAGGAAATCAATACAAGGCGATACACAAGCATAACTCACCTCCGCAACTTGGCAAAGGTCTTCCCTTTATACGTGCTGAAATCAAAAGTGGGTATAATTGCTTTTGACTGGAACCGCGTCTGGCTCTTGGCACCAAGGGTAGCAACCTAATCCGATACCGTAACTGCCCGAACCTCATCCAAGCTCCTCACCGCAGCCCCATACTGTTTAGTCACTGTTCCTCCTGGTCGATTGACTCCGCTATCCCCGCGTGACAACACCCCTCGTATGCCTGTAGAGCACATCACCAACAACTGCAGATCATCACCACTGCCCACCTTTCTGCACCAAGAATGAGAGCTCAGCAGTAGATCGTGCGGCACCAGGCTGGCCACGATGGATGCCCGGCGAGAGGTCCATCGAACTGTCCCTATCTCGCTCGGCCACCGAGTTCGAGCCGCTGCTCTTGTCTGCCAATTCCACAGATCCGAGCATGGGCTCTCCCGTGGGAGCCGCAGCCGCTGCTGATGCGGGGTCGATTGCGCTCAAATTGGCCGACAGTCTCGAGTCGCTCATATGAACCTGACAACCACCACAACAATTTCTTCCCTTCACTGTCGTTTTCCTACCATAAGCATGCTATGCGATGGGAGAGAATTCACGCGTGATCGCCCTTCAGAAACCGAACGCCCTCGATTTGGTGACAACACACTGGGCCGAGCCTCTTCAATTCGGATGTCGTGCACGTGAACATCTCCCTCCGTCGTTGGGTCCTCGGGTGTTGGCCCTCGAGAGTTTTCTCGAACAGGCTCCGTCATAATACAAGACAGCAATCTACAAGTAACTCTAGCCCACAACAACAACAGCGCGACCCTCACATCCCCATACGAAACAATGATTCAGTAACCAGGTGGAAACAGTAATAACTTCACAGAAATGGTTTCGAACCATAGCAGACCATACAAGCAAGCACTCGGTAAACACTGTTAATTTCTATTGAGCTGAAACAACGGTGTGAATTTGAATTCCCAAGAGCTCTCTTGCCTTGCTGAGCATATCCTTCATACTGCGGTCTAGTAGTGGCAGTAACTCCTCCAGATCAAACCCCGCCAGGCTAATCAGTTTACAGTTGTCTACCAATGCGAGGAGATCTGAGCAATTATGAGCACACAGTCAGGGTTCTCTGGTTGAAGTCTAGATCTATGCATTCGGGGTTAGTCTAATCTAATTACACATACAAAACATTACAAAGCTGAAAACCGAGCGATGTGAATAGATAGCAGAAAGAATATAACGGTAAGAAACCATGCATAGGCGATTTCTGATAAAGCCCGGCTGGCAGACCGACAACCCTGTGATTTTCCGAATGAACAACTTGTTTATTCGATCACCACTCAAATTCCACAACAATGCCTGAGCTCGCTCGACAGCACATGGGTTGAAATATATATATGCAAAATACCCCATCCCAATTGACTTGCCACCCTTATTGCCCTAGCTATAGTTACCGCCTCGTCTCCACCCTTATTACCTTCAGTGCTTGCCCCTTATCCAATACAGCCTTGTTCTGCTTCTCGCCATCATTTACAGAATGCCTATCCCAACCACATGCTCATCTCCATCTGCAAGTAGATTATGCACTGGTGACATCATTCACAGGGGCATCGGGATCAGACTGGGGTGATGAGGTTCTCGGCAGCGACGACGGCTGAGCCTGACAAAGAACGAATCTTCACCAACCTCCCCCAGTGTCGAGAATCAATACACTGAGACGCCTCAATAAGTACTTTCTCGCTCTGGATAGCGTAAACTCTGGAATGTAGCGGCGAAAAATCAGGTGCCATTTTCCCTCCTCAGCCCAGCCCCCGGCCACCTGTGCAACGCTCCGGCGCCAAGGTACTCCAGAATGACTGTGATTCCTCCCCCATTCTAACTACACAGTTAGAAGTCGTCAATCCATCTGCTACTACTTTTCCGAATTCCCTCATACTACTAGCGTGAGAGCCCGCCTTCCCTGACTTCTGTTGGTAAGGCCAGGATAGCGTAACGATCGCGACCAACCCCAGCCACCAGCTCCCACCAATGCTATAAATCCTACTCTCCTCCGGTATAGCAGTTCCTCCCATTCCACCATCGAGGTATAAGCAAGCAGTTCGGGGGCAGTCGGTGCGGCCTGCAAACGTCGTCATCGTGTCATCTACGTCACTTGATCCACAATCAGTTGACATGTAATCGAATTCGACTACTAATTCAGTCCGATCCAGTCCTAGCGTCGACGGCACAGTCCAGCACTTTCATATTCCATACATCTCACGGCCAACGTCTCCACACACATCGAGTTCATACACCGTAAACTACCATTCCCATCCGCTCCAGCCGTTAAGGTCAATTGTACTAAGGATACCAAGGATACCATGAATACCATGGAGTTTCCTAGATACCGAATGAACTATTCAGCGACCCCCGTACTCTCAGAAATCAGAAGCTCGTCAGTTTCAGAAACGACGCATGACAAACACTAACCATCAGATAGTCTAACTGACGGGGAGCGTCTAACACCAAACATGCCATAACATACTCACGCGGCCACCACAGCGCTGGTAGAAGGGCCTCGTGGTACGACAGTGTCAGCCATGGAGGGGCCCACAAGCTCCTTCATGCGGTCGTACCTACCCACGAACTGCGTCATCACCAACATTCGGAACACATCTCACCATCCTTTGATCTTCGTGTTTTCCCAAAGGAGCCGCTCAGTCGTAAACCCTTCCACGGATCTCAATACTCCATAGACGTTAAAGTCAGCTTTGCAAGGAGATTTTCCGCCAAGGAAGCTGATAAAGTCTCAATGGCGTCTTGCAGAGCCTCGCCCAAATACTACCTGTTGTCGCCCATCTGATCCACCATCATATCGACTGCCTCGTATAACGCTTCTCGTTCTTCTCCCTTAGGAACATGATACTTCTTCCTCCTAGCTCCCGATACCATCATCATCACAAAAGTGCCACTCCAGTATACTGCCATCTTCGAGATGTATCCAAACTCCTTGTGCGTGAGAAGGTAGTCGAACGTCTCCATAGATTCCTTCAGATTCCTATATATATTAATTACAATTAGTTGTACCTGGGCCGCAAAAGCAGTGTCAAATGTGTCGCTATCTGGAAATACTACCAAACACTGATCAGCCCAACGGACCCATTGCTCCTCTACACTGAGTTCATCACCATCCGAGGTATCTACTCTTGCACCTACTATCAACGATGAAAGCGACCACCGTCCTCACTTGGCCCGGTCGAGTCTTTCGTGGTGGGCATTACTGCTTCTGGCCCCGTCATGAACTTGGTAACTGAGAAATGAATCTTAGAAGCCTGAGCCGACGAACAGTGAATATTAGTGCGAATTTCTATAAGGATACTACACACATTTCCATTCGAAAGATTTTGTCCCCCAGAAAGGTCCATGGAAGTCAGCGCCGTAACTGAGCCCTGACGTCCTATGAATGTCCCGTCTTCAGTCTCTCTAGAGTTTGATAAAATCAACACTTACATAATACCATCGCTGACATCCACACTCTCAAACTCAAAGTAGCCCTCAATGAGATGGGTAAATGCTTTCCACACATTTATTAAGCTATAGAGGTCAATCGCCGAGACACCATCGAAGTTCTTGTTGCAAAAGTAGATCCGCTCTCCCTGTAGCTTCTTAACTTCTTCTTTAGTAACCACAGCAAACAATGGGCAAATAGTATCCTCAAGGGGAGTCACAAAAGGATTCGTCGTTTCAACCGTGTCACATGCGTCACGTGCTGAGGTCTTTCATCCTCAGTTGGGACCGACCGAATCCACTAAGGTCTCATACACTGCGTCTACTTCATTGAGAAATATCGTTCCTTTCTTTCAGACCCTCAGGGAAGAAAAATCTGGGGTCAAAGCTCACGACCGACCACAGTTAGATCAATAGCGACCTCGAGTCTGACTCCACTCTCGCGGAACATCGTCAGTCCCAACGGGAGTCTGTGAATCAAACAATACTCCTCATGGCTCTAGTAGGCTGAAGGGGAGCCCACGTCACTCACTTAAATGCAGGCACGGGATGTTGTAATACATTTATCAGCATGATGTCCGCATAGATTATCAACAAATCGCAGACAAGAACATAAGATCGTACTCAGATCGTGCAAGGGATCACACGACTGATAGAACTCGTGAGCCGGAGATAAATGTCTAACGTGACACCTGCAAGCCGAATAGCCTGTCGCTGGGATGTCTAGTGGCGAATGACCTCGGACTGCGAGACTCACAGCCTGCGGCATAATACACCGTCTGCTTGAAGCTGCGGCAACTTAGCTGCCACGACGAAAGAAACAAAAAAGCTGCGACAGATAGCCTCTGTGTGATTCACACCGTAGATCGCTGGAATTTTATCGCACGGTGTGATCGGTGCCAAACTGACCTGGAGGTTCTATAGCGAATTATGATCAGGTCAGAGAATACTTGCTCAGGGAGATTTCCGGAAGTACTTTCACAACGCATCAAACGCCGAGTCGCATATCTTTCGTCAGTGATGATTTGTCGTCGAGAATAACGGGCATTTTGCACTAATGACAGCGGCGCTGTCACAGCGCGACAGTAGTATCTCAGTTATCCTGAGATCTCACAGAGGTGCGGGAAAAGACTGGGCAATTTTATGGAATAGAAAACCACGACCATACTACGTGTAGTAGGCTCCGGCGCTCCCACTCTCTCCTTCCCCTCACTCGGGTGGCTAGTAGTGCCCATTGCCTCACTCACAGCAGCGACGATATCTAATAAGTGGACCTTGAAGGGATGTGACAGCAGCCGGATGCGGTTACCAGAAGAATTCCGCATCTGTACCATCCGTCCACTACATTCAAAGGTAACCAAAGGCACCTGAGCATGAACCCAATTCACTCGTGCAAAAACATGCCGAGTCTAACTTTCTTATAATCAGGAGCGAAGCTCTTAGTCTCGGCCTTGGTCAAAGGATGCACTTCAACCAGTTTGTAGGGTAGCCGATGGTAGTCTAGTACACCACGAACCTGTGTGGTCCGACTGATGACCACATGCTTCTACACACCAACCTTGCGGCAAAACGGGCAGCTCTCATACTGGTAAACGGCAATCCGCACGACTCCGCTCTTCAAATCGAATTCCTCCGGCAGCTTGTCGACAACCGGTACAGTACCGGTCGACTCCTTGACGACTTTACCCTCCTCACAGTGTGTACTCTCGTAAGCCCGAGCGAAGGGCTGTTACAGCATGAGGATAGTACACAAGCCGTGATGAGACAGTACCTTATCATGCTGCCATTTCCACATTGAGAAAGCTAGCACAGCGAATCCAGCCGCCATCGCCATGCTCTTCTGATCGTCGGTCATATTCGATACTTTCACCTTCCAGGACCTGATAGATAGTATGCTCATCCGAGTGCTTCCGAAAACTAGTTTGCAGGGCAAGGGCTTTTTTATTCGTCAGATCCTAGGACAAAACATCACAAGAGCGCGCTATTCACGCTAACCTCCTTACCTGCCCGGCCTCTGGTTTCCCTGAGTCGAAGACATGGCTCGCAGTGCGAAGCATGCACCGCGGGCAACTTGCACAGAAGGAAGGGATGATGACACACGGCGGAGCGGCAACATTTGTTATCAAGCGACTAAAAGTGTTGTCAACGAAACAAGTTGTTACCGAACGATTCTCTTCTATGACGAAAGTCCCATCGATCAGGCGCAGACTGAGACCGAACAACCTGTAGTTCTAGACAGCATCCTAGACAACACAATATCATTCAAGGGGTATACAACACATTGAACTTCATGGATCATCTGCTCAAGCTAGACCGGGGCATGCATCCCAATGGGGTACCCTTCTCCTGAGCAAGTTCACCCTGGGCCGACGGGCACCTTCGTCTCCCCTCGGGTTTGCTCTCTTCCTCTGGAGTACACACGCACATCCAGTGATAGTCTTCACCTCCAGCCATAAGTGGAACCACGCCCTAACACAAGATGATTCACAAGACCCATTACAGCTTTACGGAAGCCCACCTGTTTTCGTAACGCCTCTGCCTCCAAAAGATTCAGTGCTCCCCCAGCAGCGCCACGGAGCTATGTGAAAAAAGGCAATCCACACATGACTCGATCTCGTCTTCCAACCTACCTGGGGCGGCATAAAGGAAACTGCCGCACCACCCAACGACTTGAAGTCCACGAACTGCAGCAGAGACGATGCACCCTTTTGCCCCACGTCGATCTCTGCGAAACACATGCATCCAACCACAGTATGAACAACCAACCTGAACGTTCCTCTCGACCCTCTCTGACAGCACGACTGAATCCCAAGATAATCACCAGAATGACGCAAAAATACTTCGCTCCGCCAACCATTTTATCCAAAAAAAAATAATAGCTTCCCCAATACTTGGATATTGATGCACAACACAACTCCTTGAACTATTGAACTGCAAACACTCAACGAGAACTTGGGATCACCGTCATCACTACAACGCCATAGAACGAAGTCGCTCATACAATGTCAGTCAATGCCCATACGATTTTCAACCGAGAAGGGCTTCTTCACGAATGTCACTAAACTATGACCGACGAGTAGCAGTAACAACAGCGTTGAGTTTTCACTCGAAGCATTCACCATCACCATAACGATGGCTGTGTAAGTATATTATCATGTTACGAATACGAACCTTGGCGGCCCAGTACGTCTAGAGAGGACGCAGAGCACTCATATACATTACAGTAGCACGAAGAGAAAATCGACACCAGATTCCCGTTGGGAGAAGAATCATCGACAATGGGAAGGCAAAAA
>NW_003213971.1:44585-45773 GCF_000006405.1 Perkinsus marinus ATCC 50983
CGATGTCGTCTCACGACCAACGAGCACCAGAACAAACATCGAGACTGAAATGCACCAACTTCTCATTCAATCAGCTAACGGTAATAATGAGAAGAGCATCGTCATTACGAACTATACGAGCAACAAATCCATGATACAAAGTTTCAACTACAGCAGCAGTAGTAAGTGAGTTTCTAACAGAGGCTCGCCGACAGCACTAGCTAGTGGTCGTAACCCTGCACTAAAAACTTGTATAATGCAAGTAATAGTAGCAAGTATTATAAATTCTTGTTGTTCGTCATGTAGCTCATCAACACGAGCTCGACAGCAATAGACCATCGAAGCCTATTGCCAAAGAAGAGCAAGCTTTTTAAGGATCAAGTTGGAGATAATCCACACTGCACACCGTGGCTTCAGACTCAACGTGATGAACCACATCATGACCAGGCTTCACATCATCACTCACGATGCGTACCCTTTTATTCTTCTTCTGATCCTTAGGCACACGATAGATGAACCAGATGATCATTTGAGTAGCTCCCAGAACCTGAACGAGAAAGTTCCGCTCCGTTGAACCTTTCTACTCCTATTCTCACCACTCCAGCAGCATTAGGAATCATAATGTGCATGTCCCCTGTGAAGAAACCATAACCAAACCACACGATCGCCGCGAGCCATCCGCCAAGCGAATACAACGGTGGCATACACGACGAATCCTTAGTCTCTGAAATGCAATGCTGTCAAAGTGAAAGCTTGGAGTGAGAAGTTAGAGCCTACCGATGATCGTCTTCAACACAGCAAGCGGGGACGCATACATCAAAATGTTCACGAAGACGCAAAAGCTCCCCAATGTACTACTAGCATCACTAGAAAAGAGCAAGGAACAGCACATCTAAAGCGAAAACACTCGAGTACAAAGGCAATTTCAGAGAGGCACTTACAATGAGCAAATAGCAAACCACCAAGCCAAGGTAGTAGAGAATTGTCATCCTCTTCTCAGCAGCATATCTCAGGAATACCTAACATGAGCAGAATATAACTAAATATACTATATATAAAAGCTTACCAGCATGTACGTGATGAACACGCAGGAACTGAGGGAGTTGATGAAAAGGATCGAGTTGCGTCCAGGTGTCTAAAAGGGGAACCATAACAACCTCAACGAAATCACCAAGCGGTCTTATTACTATGAGAGCATATGAAACCCAC
>NW_003213971.1:45873-49232 GCF_000006405.1 Perkinsus marinus ATCC 50983
TCTGAGAAGATTACTTCTTTTGAATGGTATTGAACATGACATCCAACTCCTCTAGAGCCCAGATCATAGACTCATCAGCCGTCATGCCAGGGTAGGTCTGAACACGTATCTAAGGTTGATTGCACAAAGATGCAAAACAGGTCCGATAGAAGACTTTTACATTCACGAAGGGCTCGTTGGGGTGAGGGACGGAATACCCCGCGAAATCAACCTTGGGACTGAAAAGTAACTCATGTTCACCGCAAGATTCCCCTAAGCGACGAAATTAGCTCGCCAAGGGCGCTAGTGGGCAAAAATATTTTTTACAGCGAAAATATTTTTTCCAAATCTTACTTCTTAGCAAGGACATATCGTACGGAGTTACCCAGAGTGTGGTCCTCGTTCTTCAGCTGATAAGTGCCGCAAAGGTCCGCTGTTGACGACATGTTGTACTACGGCAAGTTACAATGGCAAAACCATCCGACCACTATCAATGAAAGTAGCGCGCGCCCTAGTAATCGATATATCTGAGCACCGTTGTTATGTTCACACGTATTTCCGAGTCCTTCCTTGAGGCAAAAGCATCCGCCTGAGTCGGTTAAGGTCACTTCTGAGGTTAATTCGGGGCTCGTGGGTACCACGTCGACTCCCTCATTCCTCGACTTTTGGGGAGATCGCGCAATAAGGCTGTGTTATACCTCAACTTGCCTGCTACTAGGAGTAGGTTTAGTAATACTAGCAGATCCCGTCGCTTCGCTCCGGGGGATCTGTAGCTCCTACGGAGGGCAAAGTTGTCATGCACTTCCTGCAATTTGAGTATTTTTGCAATTGGTTCGTTCCGGAAGTAGAGTGTGGACTCCAGAGTGCGGAATAATAGTAGGTCGAAGTTGTAGTAGTCGTTATGTTTTGGAATGTTGTTTGTTCTTCTGATGGTGGTCGGTGCCGTGGTTCTCGTTGCAATGGGGATTGATGTGCTTGTGGTGCTGATTGTGACTGTAGTATTGTAGTTGAGGTCGTTGTTCAGGCAATGTTGGTAGTAATCACGCTTGCGGTCGATGTTGTAGTAGTACCTGTAATTGGGTTGTTGTTTCTTCTTGTAGTGGTGGTGGGTGTCGTCGTCGTTCTTGTTGTTGTTGGTGCTGTTGGTTGTTTGTAGTCGCCGTGCGTGGTTGTCGTTGTATTAGTGGTCGCCCTCTGCCAGAGGGCCTCTGGTCTGGTTTTAGTAGTGGTGTTATTGGTGATAATACTGTTGATAGTCCTCGCGGTGGGGGTACGCGTGATAATGATGTTGTGGTAGATGTTTTTGTTCTTGCCGCATTTGGCAGACTTCCTCAGACGGCAGCCTTGTGATGGTCAAGAAAGAAGGGTTGAAAGAATGAAATAATGATAACGAATAATAGTGGTACATTAGATTGTATAATACTATTGTTCTTATGCAAGTCTCCATTCCACAGCTGACTTCTTCTTCTGTTCCACGGGATTTCAGTGCCCGAAAACTCCAATCCTGGCAGAACCTCCCGGGCACCTCAGGTGACCTCATGTCATCATTTCATACCCGTTACCTTCTCAGCCACCTACCCACCACTTCCATGCCTGCTGTCACTCGCAATCAGCTGGCCGTCTGTGAGCTGGTTGACCAAGCCTTGTGGTAAATTTCCTGGCGTGCACAGGTTGCCCTGAGTCAGGGCCCCTGACTTCAAATGTCTATGAACCTTCTCTCCAACCAGGCTCATCCCGCTCCTCGAAGAGGAGCCTCTCCTCGAGTGGCTGCAAGCTCATAAGCTCTTGAGTACGCACCTATTATGCAGCTGTGGATTGCTCCGACGACGTTACTCGGAAACCACCAAAAGCGGCCTTCGCGTTTGGTATCTCAGATGTAGCAACTCTGAGTGTCCTGTCACTGATACTCCTGTGAAATCCGGGATATGGTCAAGAACTACTCTATCATTTGCAATGATGGTAAGCATCTTATCCCTCATCGCCGTCGGTCGACGGCCTAAGGACATCGTCTCTGAACTCGGTGTGTCCTCGCGAAGCGAAACTTGTTCGGACTCAGTGGAACTTGAACTCGGTGGTTGCAAGTAGCACGCCAAGCTTGTGGCCTCTTCAATACGTCACAGGTACAGCAATCAAACAATATACAGTGCGATGAGATGGTGGTAGGTGGTAAGCTCAATTACCACAGACGTAAACCCGTGAGGCAATCCAAGCAGCTACTTTGGGTTGGAACTCTTGCTACTTTGGACGGTAATGGCCGTGTTAGTGGTGTGTGGCTAGGCACGTCCCTGATAGGAAAGCAACCTCTTGGGTGCCTGTGATAGATAAGTTGCCGCTCCTGGTGCTACTTTACTACTGATGAACTGAAATCTACTTTTCTTAATTCGTTAATTTTTCATTTCGTTGTATTCGTTTTTATTTTCTTTAATTTTTTCCTGTTAGTGGACAACAGTGTTAGATGGTAATGCAATAGCCGTAAATAATTGTTGTTCATAATCGAGCAATGTTGGTGGTAATCATGATAGTTGTCTGCAAGGTTTGATTGCAGACAGGGCAAGTTCCATGTAAAGATTCTTGATTGTTCTTGTTGTTGTGGATGTTGTCATAGCAAATAGTAACTGCTAAAGGGTTGGAGCGCAAAAACTTTTTGCCAAAAAGCAAAGTGATGGAATGTAACCGATATAATCTAAGAAGGTTGCTTGGTCAAGTAATTAATGTTCATGATTGTCAACCGCGACTTGCGGTCCGCGAGGTCTGTGGATCGAACCTTGCACCCCGCAATTGTAATTCCAGGGCGGTCTTAGACCGAGTTACTTTTACGACCGCCAGATAATTAAAAATTTGCACGAACTGCGTGAGTGCACAAATTGCCTAACTGCAAGAAGTGCAAGAAAACGTGATGAAATTACGCACGATGTAGGTTTAGGAATGCGTTGAAAAGAGTAGAAGTGGGGTGATGGGGGGCGTTTAGAATTGAGAAGTGGGAAGCAACGCATAAGAGGGACACATGCTGAGAATATAAGAGTATGTAATATGAATTTGTGGAAGAAATTCGAAAATGTGAATTATTAACGCACGATTATATCCACCTAGCTTAAAAGTATTAATAATCAATGAATCGGGATCCATCAGAACTTATGATACAGGCGTTATAGGCCTGTCCCCACCTATGGGTGGTCCACCTTGGGTAGGCTTCCTATTGATGTGAGTAACTTGCCTCTGCATACAATGGTTATTAGTGGGTTTTGCTCCTGAGCAAGTGCCATAGTTGTAAGCATCCGAATCGCAGTGGAACAAAGTGGTCAGCCAAGGATGCGCCAAAATACCCGTCTGAAGCCCGAATGCTCAATTCGTTGAGCATCTCCACTAACAGTTAATCTTCT
>NW_003213971.1:49332-53212 GCF_000006405.1 Perkinsus marinus ATCC 50983
GAACAGTAAGGGTATATAGTGTATAACCTATACTACTGAACTATGAATAATAATAATATAGATAATCAACTCCCCGCTACACATATTTCTATATCAACGAACCAACAAAAAAGGGAATATAATACTACAGTACTACTCTATAAATCTATACATCGAGGTATTGATATTGATATGAATCCCTTCTCATAAGAACAAGCCAACAAGTAAGATAGGAAAGCGAATTACTCAATCTCTAGCTTACCACAACAAGACGAAGATGATCTTCGCTGTCCCACACACCCACACACAAAATGCTATCATAGGCTGTCTATCACACAATACGGCCGTATGAATATAGGGGCCACTATGCCAGCAGACTAAATAATCCAGAAATCAATTTGCCCAGTAGGGGGGCAGCTATGCCAGCGGACTAGACTATTCAGAAACCTGATTCCCGAATACGGGACTGCTATGCCCGCGAACTACACCATCCAGAAATCTAATCGCCGAATACGGGGGCCGCTATGCCAGAGGACTACATCATTCAGAAATCTAATCGCCGAATACGGGGGCCGCTATGCCAGAGGACTACATCATTCAGAAATCTAATCGCCGAATACGGGGGCCGCTATGCCAGAGGACTACATCACTCAGAAATCTAATCGCCGAATACGGGGGCCGCTATGCCAGAGGACTACACCAAATCATATAATCGAACAAAGTAGTCAGTTAAGCGACGCGATCAAAATAAGGGTTAAAATTTCGCAAGAGTAAGAAGACGATTTCATAACTGAGAAAGCCAATTTCGCCCATAATAACATCAATTTCGACGGGATAACCGCATGGGGAATTAGCCTAGAAATTAATGATTTGGAAAGTTATCCGAGCTCGCAACTACAGCTGCCAGTGAAAGACGAAATAATGCTATCACACATAAGTTGTCTGTTCCACCGTATAAAGCTTCTACTAGTGGACAAGCATGAAACATGCGTCGAGGAACCACAGGATGAAATTACTACAATCCCCCCGAATCCCCAACCGGAGCAACACAAAACACTGTTATCGCCCAATTTTCGCTCAATCACAGATCACTGAGCTACAACAAATATTCTACACAGGACTTACTACGAATGGACAGCACCCGATAGTGATGTATGGAGGGTGCGCTGCCAGTAAAGCAAGTTGAGATTGTCAACAGTAGCACAGTCGTCCCCGTGAGTCACCTGAAACGCTGTGTAAAGGTGAAGATAAATAATAACAGAATGCTGTGGATCGTCTAACCGTCACAATTTTTCGTAGAACAAGAGTATAAACGTCAGAAAATACCTTGTCTACAGAGATAAATAGCAACAGCCAGAGGAGCGACGGTCCATCATCTTCGAACCGTTTGATCGCGGATCTCCACGAGCCGATTAACCTGCCCTATAGGAAATCGACTACAATGGAAGTAGCAGTAAGAACCATAGGTCGCTTACTACCGCGATCACTCGCTCATGCTAGCAACTTATTACCACGTATATAAAAAGAGGTTAAGAATATGACTCATGCCACAACGTAGCAACGAGCATGGTTCAACAAAGACGCTTCTCGAGATGCAGTGAATTATGTACTGTTGTGAATGCCGAGATAAAACGTCCGAATGGGAGAGGAGAAGGAGCGATTATATTAACTGTATAGCAAGTAGATTATCGCTGACTCTGTGAAAAACCATCATATGCACGTACAACGTGGATGATGAGCTCTGGCCACTCCTGGTGAACCTTTCTCTATACATAGAGCTAATTGCGCGAGCTCACGCAGCTCTATCGTAGATATCAGATAATGATCAAAAAGAACAGCTAAAGACGACTGAGACTCCAGCAAAGCCGACCAAGGTACTTATGATGATACAAAACATCGGTAGCACCTGTGGCCTTGCGGAATGCAAATACGAGTCTCGGTAATGACAAGTTGATAGAATACAGACTTCCCGTGCAAGCTTACGACCGCCGCCCTCACTCTGATGAAAACATCGTTAAAATTGCGAGGGGGCAGGTCAGCGATACGAGCACGAATTGGATACATTCTTTTCGAAATCAGGGATCCAATAGCAAGTAGGCGGCGCTTGAGACAGTAGAGTTAGAATCGACACTGATGTAGTCAGGCACGTCAGTGTCGGCCACACTATAATATTCAGAAGCACCGTAAGGCTTGACGTCATCGTAATACTCAACTTCCTCGCTTTTAGAGGAGTACGGAGTGCGGTAGATCACCCAAATAACGAGTTGAGCCAGGCAAAGGATCTGAGGCAAAAGACATCATTAATGAATAACATAAGTAAAGCATCCTACCGAACCAGTGCCATTCGGAATCCACACATGGAAGTCCCCAGAACCCAGACCATAGCCGAACCATACCAGAGCGGCCAAGAAGCCTGTGAACGAATATAGTGGGGGCATACACGATGAATCCCTGGTCTCTGAAAAAATTCAAATCGCCAAATACTGATACCAAAAACTGCTCAACTTTACTTATAATAGTTGGAACAACTGCCAACGGTGACGCATACATGGTGATGCTGACTAGGACGCAGCAGTTGCCAAGAAAACTTGCAACGGATGTCGCAAACAAAACGGCAACACTAATCTGAAGAAAAACAACGCCGCATGGAATCGAACCTGCGACCATCTCCATTCAGCCTACCACTGCGCCATAGCACAATAACACACTCATGTACTTCACCATAGTCTGCTTCTTGCAATCTGTGTAACGCAAGAAGACCTAATAAATACCAACATCACCACAACCCAAGCACTTCTGTCGAATCTTACAGACATATAAACGACCATGAAACCCAACGCTACCGCATTGATGCCGAGTATTGCCATCCTCCCAGGTACCTAACATTGACAAAAACTCATCACAAAACCTCGAGTCTCTTCTCCATACCATAAGAGCATATGTAATCCAAAGTAATGATAATAGGGATGTCGTGCAGTAGGGCATCGCCGACAGTTTTCCCGTACTCTTCCTCCTCGACACTTCAACCAATGTCGGTATGCAAGACAAGTATTGTATCACCGAGAGAACCGATCCGACCGTGCCAAGTATAGGCGCTATTGATCCCAACAACTCATGCAGGGATAAACCTCCCGCAACACCATAGGTATCATTAGCAACGCTAAAGGCAGCAGCCGCTGAGGCGGCCTCCATTGACGAAAAACCAAAAAGGTTTTAATAAAAACCTGAGCAAATCTCCTACAGCACGCCTCCTTACCACAGAAATTAACATAACACCAAGTACAAGTTCGTAAAGAAAAAGCGGACGACATCGAAGAAAACTACTAGAAGCCTAGCTCACCTGAAAACACGCTACCACAACACAACAAATTGTCCCCCAAGTGGCCCTATTAAAAAACCCAAGTCTTCGCACTCGTGAGAAGCACACAAACAATCAACACTGGTACAGTCGTAGCAAACAATAAGTCGCTTGAAGCACTTCCTCACAGACACACTAGCAACCTCACTAACCTCAACGTAACATCATTCACCAAGTTTGCTATACTCATTCACAGGTGGACGAGTTTCTCTCGGAAGTTTCAGATTACGATAAGCCGCCCAAATCGACAACTGTACAACACCAAGTACCTGACAGTAAATAGCAGTCACGACAAATCTACAAGTAAAAACATAAAATCTACAGCATCTCTCAAGACTAAAATGAAAATAACCAATACCACTATCACTGACCAGAACCCAGTAAAATGAATCGGCTTAGACGTTCAGAGTATACTACAACGACCAAGCATAGCATAGACACTAGACGCCCCCCTCGGGAGAGACCAAGAAGGATTAGTCCCAACCACCGCTACCATTCCAGCTGCATTAGGAATCATAACATGAGAGTCACCAGACGTGAAGC
>NW_003213971.1:53312-63312 GCF_000006405.1 Perkinsus marinus ATCC 50983
GAGCAAGTGCCATAGTTGTAAGCATCCGAATCTCAGTGGAACAAAGTGGTCAGCCAAGGATGCGCCAGAATACCCGGCTGAAGCCCGATTGCTCAATTCGTTGAGCATCTCCACTAACAGTTAATCTTCTCTTATGCACAAGATGGCGCGAACTCCTGGTAAACATTGTCTGGTCGTCATCCCGGGTGCTTCATCGACCCTTCTTCCCTCTCATACTTGGTGTCCAACACAACACACTACGACGCTATTCCCAACACCCACGACT
The DNA here is from genome assembly GCF_000006405.1 of Perkinsus marinus ATCC 50983. Taxonomy (NCBI): domain Eukaryota; phylum Perkinsozoa; order Perkinsida; family Perkinsidae; genus Perkinsus; species Perkinsus marinus. Next base: position 53,578 of record NW_003213971.1, read on the forward strand.
GCTCGTCGACTGTACTCGCTCATACATCCCAAGTGTTGCGTTGCATCACTTCATACAACTAACGACTGCCACGAATGTGACAGCTCTTCCTGGTGTGTTGTTTGTCATCACACTCACAATCAACTGTCCCAGTTACAGTTCGACCTTGTCGTATTTGAAAATGAAGATGAACAGGGAATTCTGTCAATGACAGAATTCCCATCATAGGCATAATCCCATCATAATGAGTGATGACAGACTGTCATCACTCATTATGTCAGAAACACGACGTTGATCACACTTAGAACGATACACATGCAACGCCTTAATAGAAGACGGTTCGAGCTATACGCCTTTCCTAGTGTACGTGTGGCGTGTCAATCTGATTACTCAATCGTCCGATAATTGTGTGCTGTGGAAACTGTCCATGTTGCTAGCTATGGCTACTAGGACGCTGCTCTGCTGCTGTTGTATTCATTCTATTCTTCCAAAAAGTGACGCTCTGGCTAGTGTGTTATAAGTCCGTGTCAACGGGATCTGTGGTGTCGAAAGGCTCAACGGTTGATGAAATTGTCGTTCTCTCACACACCTGGTCAAGAGTCATTCGAATATAATGCTAAGCGACAAGCAACGAGTAGAATCTCGTTCCTACGCTTCGCCCTCCTCAGCGCCTCGAGAAAGACAGCGACCAGGCACGGCTAAAACTACCATCACACGGAAGGAGACCGAACATAAGATTCCAACGTGAGGCTTTTCGAGAAGCGATGACGAATTAAGTGTGCAGCTTCATTCGCCTTGTGCCGAAAGTTCGGCTCACCTACGTTTACTCAATCATCTCATCGGTTTGCTTGTATTCGCCGCTATACTTACAGGCTAATATTCAGGACGGAACTCATACCACAAATCGTTGAAATCTTGAACTCGATATGTGACGACACCACTTCACTGAAGGCCCTTCCGAAAGGGGTAGGCTTCATGAACCGGGGTCGTGATAGGCACTTATGTAATGAGACAAACGCAGTTACTGTTTCTGGGGAGATCACGACGACCAAGTCTTGCTGCAAGCCGAATGGTGAGAATTGATACGGGACTCTACGGTATTGCAAACACGAATGATACGTTCGCTCTCCTCAGCTAGGCTCAGGAGTTTCCCACTATTCGTAGGAGGTCATGAATAAACCAACAGGAATTTCCCAAAAATCCACAGAATTTTCATATTGTCACCAACATAACATGCAGTTGACCATGTGCATATTTTACCACACTGAATGCTAGAGGGTTAAATGAGGTCACTCATGCTACAGAAGTATATGTACTCGCCCAAGTCCGTGTCTACTGCATGTGGCCAGGCATGTTGACTTTTCAGCACACATGTGAAACTCTAGAGGAGAAAATACCATCCCCACTAGAGTGCTGTGATGCTCATGAGATCTTCCGGGAGTATGCTATAGAGTTCCCTCAACACCTTCTCGGGGTTCTCAACCATTTGAAAGAGTTGTGTCAGCTGTTGGACGTCACCGCTACTGCACGGTGAGAGTGATCTGATCTGAGAGGAAGATTTTAGTGACACTATCTGTATAGCAGATCCACTGAGCGAGTAGACGATGTGGAATCTATGCGGAAGCTCATATATATACTAGTCGAACAGCATCATAACGCCACCACTTCTTCAGCGCCACTGGTGAGCAATTTCACAGTGAGTGTGGTTTTGGTCAGCGAATGCTTTGAGTATAGGGTGCCTCGAGAACAACGATCGAGCAGGGCCAGGAGGAGCTCAGCAACATGCATCTAGCTCAGTCCACGGGCGGCTCAGGTGAGTATAAAGCGATCAACTATAGAGATAGTGTGGTCCCATCTAAGAGTGAATTTCTCAAAGGATGATCGAGAGTATCACAAGGAAATTAACCCTATGCGAGCCATATCGCCGCGATGGCTTTCCCACCTATACGACAAACAGAGCACTGCTGGATTTTTTCTCTATGGTGGTTCAGAAGCTTGCCACCGTAATTGACAGTGTTGGAATATATGTTTGGTTTTCCTCAGCTGAGCTCAGGAGTCTCTCACTAGTTATAGAAGTTCATATAAGCACTCGGGTAGAAATGTACAGAACATGACATTTTAACCAGTGAGAATTCCCCAAAATTAGTCACCAACACATGTAGATGACCATGTGCATATTTTCCTACACTGTGATTGAGCAGTCGGTCTGCTCCCCCAGGTTCTGCAGTAGATGAACAATTCCCGAGCTTCTCCCTGGCGACCATGTTCGGCCTCCTTATGTGTGGATGCTGTTGTCGAGAGCGTCTGCCTGGTGGGCTCACCTGTTGGGTGCATGAAGCAAACGTATCGATGTGGGCGAGGACATTTGTGAGTCGTCTCGCGTAGTTGATCATAGCACTTACCTCACGATCAGGTGCTTCAGGCGAGCGACTGATGTCTTTTTTCAAACAGACATTGCTGCACTCGATCCCTCGAATTCGAAATGAACTCGTGAGTGTATCCGTTATGGTAAGTAAAGCTCCTCTCTTTGGAGTCGTGAATGGCTGAGATAATCGCAATAGAATTCCGACGGCGATGATGAGGATGACAGCAGTGAAGAACAGGGCGGTTTACAGAGTGAGCATTTGTTCCCATAGGTGGCAACTTGTCAATTTCAGAGGTCGCTGATAAAGTGACAGGGACACCTCGGACTAGCGATCATCGGGTATCGATCTGACGGTCTATGGGTTGGTCGTGGAAGATCGTTAGGCTTTTGGCTCACCATGGAAGCGGACGTTGGAGGATCTCGCTTGCCTGCTCGCTTTGCTCAGCCATGCTTATGAGAAGTTCGAAAGACCTTTCGTGGAAAAGGTGTGAATGAGCGTGGAGTTTTATATGGAGTTTTGATTAGGTTGGCGAAGTCACATCAACCATGGCTAATCGTCTCGATGCTCTTGCCAAGATGATGCAGGAGAGCGCCGAGGAAGAGAACTCCGCGAATTCTTGTGAGTGTATGGCATGTGAGCTCGAGAGAGCTCTCTTGTATTGTGTTAGATAGAGGGAACCCATTCCGACGCCTTAGGGAGGCTAGCTTCCTACAAGGCGTCGAGAAAATACACTTCCTCACTGTTGATGGGCTAGAACGTATCCTCACGAATCAAGGAACTCTCACAGAACTAGCGGTCATAGAGTAAGCTCTCAATGCTAGCGCCTACTGGTTTGCTTTGTATGTTGTGATAGAAGCACTTGAGATGATTCGAATACAACTAAGCCGATAACAGCATATGCAACTGAGATACAACGCAATACAACTAAGCCGATAACAGCTTATTCAACTGAAATACAACGCAATACAACTAAGTCGATAACAGCTTATTCAACTGAGATACAACGCAATACAACTAAGCCAATAACAGCTTATTCAACTGAGATACAACGCAATACAACTAAGCCAATAACAGCTTATTCAACTGAGATACAACGCAATACAACTAAGCCAATAACAGCTTATTCAACTGAGATACAACGCAATACAACTAAGCCAATAACAGCTTATTCAACTGAGATACAACGCAATACAACTAAGCCAATAACAGCTTATTCAACTGAGATACAACGCAATACAACTAAGCCGATAACAGCGTATACAACTGAGATACAACGCAATACAACTAAGCCGATAACAGCGTATACAACTAAGCCAATAACAGCATATACAACTGAGATCCAACGCAATACAACTAAGCCGATAACAGCTTATTCAACTGAGGTACAACGCAATACAGCTAAGTCTATAACATCGTATACAACTGAGATGCAACGCGATACAACTAAGCCGATAACAGCGTATACAATTGAGATACAACGCAATACAACTAAGCCGATAACAGCGTATACAACTAAGCCAATAACAGCATATACAACTGAGATCCAACGCAATACAACTAAGCCGATAACAGCTTATTCAACTGAGGTACAACGCAATACAGCTAAGTCTATAACATCGTATACAACTGAGATGCAACGCATCACAACTAAGCTGAACAGAACTGAAACACACGCAAAGATAATCATGAAATTGTGTCGGATGATAGGCTAGCATTGGATACCCTGCGTGGAGGTACTCCCAATCACGTCTTGATGTATTGCTCGAACAACGGAGACTAGCATGTGTCGATCACACGCCGAAGAACTTTGAGGTTGCTGTCCTGGACACTGTAAGTCGTATGGACTGCATCATACAGAATCCACGAACATCCGCAGGCCCGATGCATGCAGGAGGTTCCCAACGAGATTGTCCTACAGTTTTCCGATAGTATGCCTTCCGATGCGGTAGACCCGGAAGGCGCTGCACGTTGTGGTTGACAGCGATGGCGATTTCGCGTGCAAGGTGCATCATTTTTGTCGAATAGCGGCTATGCTGCTCAGTGCTTACGAGGATTTAAAGATAGAACTTGTACGCTCCTTTCAATGGAATGCTAAGACTGACGTAGGAAAGGAAGTGCTATCATCGGCAACGTTACTGAGCTCATTGGTCGTACACACATTTTCGAGCTAGGAGTTGCGTGATGAGGAACGTATTCATCCATCTGTGCTCCATAACGAGAGGCTCTGTTGGTGCATTCTTGAGTTCGGCATCAGCTATAATTGTGCAGCATTGATGCTTACGGAAAGGATGATCACGGGTGGTCCATGACGAACCCGGCGGCTTCCATTCGGCCTTGTTAATTCAGTTGGTCGATGGTGACTTCATTTTTATCGAGAAAATGCAAAGATCCATTTGATAAGGAAACGTTGCGACGTGCACTTGTTAGGGCCATAGAGAAAACGGGCGCAGTGGATGTAGGTTGGAATTCTCACTCTTCCGAGCTTTGAGATGATATCAATCTAGATGGCTAAGTTCGTACACGAGGGCATGACAAAACCGCAACGACGGCGTCCCGGCAGCAGTAGGGGTGACTAGCCTCAGCACACTGCTCTTTGTATATTCTTAGGGCACACTGAGCATCAAAGCTTCAAAACATCGCAATCTGAAGATACGCATGAGGCGCATCGCAGGCCGTGCCATGTAACGTCATCTCACTGACGTCAATCCCTAGTGGGCATCATCTGGCATGTCATACGAGCTCTTGCAAGGAGACGATAGTGGACAACGAAATCCGAAATTCGTGTTCAGTCCCTGAGTCCGTCAGCAGAAGACAGATATCTCTTTCGAATACTCCCTGCATTGTTCTATCTTGAGGAACTGCCGAAAGACATTTCGATTTACCGACAACTCTTCGTGGTGAGCACGCGCAGTGCGCAGCTGCTCTATTCTCACTATTTCAGCCTAGAAACGATTCGTATTATGAACTGCTCGCACATGTGAGGAGTGAAATTGGCCTCTGGGAAGAACACCGTCTGGCTAGGCTCGAGGCCTTCATCATTGCTGGTGGAGATCGCACCACTACGAAACCAACAAGCCCTGATGGGGTGACACTGTGTTGGTGTGTACGCTCTCACGGATGCCATATCTTAGGCTTCACGGAATGTCTCGGAAGGAGAAGAGGCGGATAAACGGTATGATGGTTGAAAGAACAAGACCATTGAAACGCATTAGATACTTTGTTAACGTCGTGAAATTATTGGACCGAGCGACGCAGTCTACGATCAATCGTCGTGGTAGGTCGTGGCTCATCATTTTAATGACGTTATAGATTGTCAGGCACTATCGAGAGACAGCGTTGGATATGTCTTCTTCGAATGTGTATGACTTATATGGATTGTCAGTCTGGGTGTAGCCAGTAGCTCTCTGATCTGCACTATCATGAAGCTTGTTGGTACTCTGATGTACCCGTCGAACATGTTGCAGCGTTGCGTTATTCATCAGGTTTTTGCTGTCTGCTCGTATGCTTTCATGGTCGTACGGCTGTATTATCAGTGTTTAGTGTTAACTTCATTAACAGTGACCATTGCTATTATCATTACATAATAATATCTACAAGCATCTGTTACTAAATACTAGATGTGTTACATCGCGACTGGAAAAATATACATCTGTGGTATTAATATATACAGATAACACATTATTATTAGTGTACTAGTCTTAAAGTATATTCGCCATACTAGGTGTTCACCTTCGGTCCGGTCCGCTCTTCCAGTGAGAAGGGGCCACAGCTGTAGTGTGCCAGAACCACTGACACCGATGATAACAACAAATTATGACCAACTTTTCCAGAAATCGTATTTCTCGTTGGTTGACGACTAAGGAGCATTAACAACCACATCTCTATAGGGGACTGCTCTCAGTTGAACCTCCGCGCTCCTGGTCTCATCATCTCGAACCATGCGCGACGTTATGAGGAGGAGACGTGCAGGGACAGCGGACAGAAAGCTTTCAGCGACCAAGTAACAACTGCATTAATGATTTTGCGTCGAATGACAGCCATGGCTTATCCCAGCAGCTCGGGTGATGTGAGCCACGTTGGGAGAGAATTCGAAGGAGCTGTGCCGTACACGCCACTGCAGACCAGTGTTGAGAGTATGGGTAACAGCTTAGCGACTCAGTGTGTTTAGCTGTTGTGTAGGCGCGGTACTTGAGAAGATGCCGGTGAGTCCACGGGCTGTGCCAGACTCTCCTGATGGGAAATCCAGGCAAGTTGTTGTTGTTGTTGTTGTTGTTGTTGTTGTTGTTGTTGTTGTTGTTGCTGTTGTTGTTGTCGTTGTGGTTATTGTGGTTGTTGTGGTTGTTTTTACTGTTGTTGTGATTATTGTTGTGGTTGTTGTTGTTGTTATTGTTGTTATTATTGTTATTGTTGTTGTTATTGTTATTGTTGTTGGTATTGTTATTGTTATTGTTATTGTTATTGTTGTTATTGTTATTATTGTTGTTGTTGGTGTTAACCACAACTGCATGTTCCAAGTGTCAGATATGAAATGTTGGTTCGGAACTCAGCGGACACATTTAGGAGCAATTTGGAGTTCATCGAACGCCCACGACAGGTTGGTGATTGAAGTCGTATTCGCTGATTTCAAGGAGCACTAGGTTATGTTCGCTGTGTTATTGGTCTCCATCGTTGTCTACGTCTCCTACCGCTCCTCGCTCAACACCTTCAACGCAACGGACTCGGCAAGAGCGGCGGTGGCAATGGTGTTCTTGACTGTTATGATGTGAGTGTTCATCATGGTAAGTCCGTGACTCTCGTGATGCTCTCCTTTGTTAGCTACAGTGTACTACAAACTCGCGATGGGTTAATGGTCCGCCCCCATCCAGCTGTATGGCGAGCCATTCATGGCATTGTATTGGTCTATATGATCATCCTGGTCAGCCTGCTTGGTGACACTGGCTCTACTGTCACCACCCTGCATAGTCTGCTTTAGTTGTCCCTCCCCGCCTCGGCATTCAAGCGGTCCACATGCTATTCCCTGAGCTCCATGGTGGACCCCAGGCTGTACTGACCAACATCATTGATGTCGAGCCTGCCAGTGTGTGCAATGCAACCCTTGGCCGAGTCTTGAGCGACGATGCTCTCAGGTCACGACAGTCTCCTTTCCTTCGATCACCTCCAGTGTGGTCTGACGGTGGGGCACGTTATCAGGAGTATGAGTAGCATATGGTTTGCTGCTCATGTTGTTGGGTATTGGGCCAAGATGTGCATCTTCCGCGACTGGCACGTGAGTGCTTCACTTGAACGAAGCGTCCAAGTGTTTTCAGATGTGTTGGACATATTCATTCGCTTTCGAGTTTGCCGAGCTAGGGCTGGTGTGGCTCGTCCCCGAGTTCCAAGAGTGTTGGTGGGACTCCCTACTGATGGACGTCTTCGGGGCCAACTTCATAGGGATGTGCCTCGGCCGTCTTACGTTGTATCATCTGGAATGCCGAGCTTATGTTTGGAATCTTCACGACCCGGAGAACTCCCCAAAACATGGCAGACAACTGGGTGAGCTCTCGATGCATCTCGGGTTGTTGCAGTGTGGGGAAATATGCACACGGTCAACTACATGTGTTGGTGACAACATGAAATTTTCGCGCGAATTCTTGCCGGTTTCTGTACAGTTCTCCTCGAATTCGTATGTGAAGTTTGCATACGAATTCGGAAAGTAGGAGTTTACAATATAAACTTTTGAGCTCAGCTGAGAAAAGCAAACATATATTCTGATACTGCGTCGTTGAGTCGTGGACAGGTCGCAAGTTCAAGCGCGTCATGCTACAGTTCACTCCATATTCGTGGAGCCGTTACGACTGGCCTCTGGATGCCTCTCATTGGGTCCTCTCCCAGATCGCCTGGTTGCAGGTAGAGCCTCACTCTATGGTTAATTGAACTTGCCCTTCTTACTCAGTGCTTTGTGCTGGAGATCAACTCGTTCTTCCTAATCCACGCTTTTGCATTGAGACCATCACACATCTTCTCCCCAGTTCGGCAGTTGGTCCTGGCCCTTCACGGTGCGCAGGCAGTCCCTGAGTGGTATGAGTATATCAAAGGCCACACTCGACGAATTGGTGACGGTGGAGGGCAGTGTTGGAGTGTATGTTGGCTTTCCTCAGTTGAGCTCAGGGGTTTGCTCACGAATTCGCGCAGAAATGTACAGAAATCGAGAATAAGCTCCTGAAATTTCCTCAGAATTTATCTATTGCCACCAACAAATGTAGTTGACCCTGTACATATCCCCCCACACACTGATGAAGGGTGACCTTCTATTACTCGATGCTCAGGTCACAACGTGTGGCTATTGAGTTGCGTCACAGTACTGGAGTCCATCGTTTGCCTTCGATACGGCAAGGCAACCCATCCATTCTTCACACATCGTACCGCGCCACCGAGAGGAGACTTTATCGCTTGGGTCAGTAACGTGTTTAACACAATTGTTGTATCCTGGTCAGTTCAGGCCGCTTTCTTCTCCGTCACACTGCTATGGCTGGCCCTCTATCTAGCCCTCTACAAGGCCCGTCCACTTGTTGATCTACCTTTGTGGTTGAAAGGCTTGAGGTCGGCCACTCTGCGGTTAATCGCTCTCGTGTTTGTCGTTGTGTAGGTACTCAGCGATTCTACCTCTCCTCTCACTGTGTAGACACTGGGCATCATGATCATACAGTGCATGCTGATATGAATGAAGCTTTACTATGAGTACACAGAAAAGGCTTGTGTTAGTGTGGGAGTGAGCAAATACTGTATTGATAGTAGCTTGGAGTTATGAGAAATATGTCGAGTTATGAAGCCGTGGAAGATGACAACACAAAATACAAGTAAGCCACAAGTGAGCTCATGTGCAAACATTGAGGAGTGATGCGCGATCGCTAAGAATCGCAAAAATGTTGCGATCATAAATAAAAAAAGATTTTTTTGCGGAAATTTCGAGTTGCAACTTTAAAAGATTTGAGTACTGAATTGACAACATAGATAAGTGCATGACGTTGTTGCTACCATCCTCGACGTGGTGATGGGGACGTGTGCCCAGCGTCTGAGGATGATAGACTCTCTATTAGAGAGTAACGAGGCCAAGTAGGGTTTCTGTCATTGCTGTTCACATCTACTTGAGAGATGTGAACAGCACTGAGGATAACAACGAAATCGATTGCATGCAATACAGCCATATAAGAGGGCCTTATATTCGAAATTTTAGTTTCCAAGTCGTTTTGTGGAAAAAGTTACCTCTGTACACGTATTTTCGGTCTCTACTACGGTGCGTACTGTACTGTGATTCGATGTGAGAGTAATGGTAGTGGATTATTCCTGCTTAGGATGGATGAATCAGAGTTCAAGCTGGAGCTCATCGACGAATGCATTCACACGTTATGTT
>NW_003213971.1:65812-119287 GCF_000006405.1 Perkinsus marinus ATCC 50983
ATAATGATAATGATGATGATGATGATGATGATGATAATGATGATGATAATGCAGATCTTCGAGCATCCTTACGTTCCCATAAACATTCCCCATATGAGATCTTCGTACTGCCAAGCTCTTCTGAGGCCTGCAATTTGCAGGTAGAAAATACCATCGTCCTCTAACATGTTGTAGACCTGTGGAGGACCGATATCGAGGGGCTCTTCATAACGCGATCTGACTTGGTTCATGAACTTGGGGAAATTCTTCACACCAACGTGCTCGGCCATTTCAAGGCAAGTTATTTTATCCCAGCGCTTGTTCCTGTACACACAAGTGACTCCTATGGTGACACAGTAGTGATCAGTCGTACTTGGGGATATCACGATAATCACAATATAAGAAATCAACCTTATCGGAAGGCACTCCAGCTTCCTTCTGCTTGCCCTTAGCCCAGACTATTTGCTCCTTAGCAATGGTCACGGCAGTGCCTGCACATAGGGTAGAGGAGGAGATAGGGCGTAGGGCGGCTTACTGTGGCATCCGTAATACTTGGCGGCATGTATAGCCAGAGTTCCCCAACCACACCCTATATCGAGGAGTCGTTCACCTGAGAGAGGGAGGAGGGAAGGCCTGACCGCGCGCCACGAAATTCCTCCACCATACCCTGTTGGAGCTGGACTTTGCGGCAAACGATATCGAGCTTGTTGCGTTGGGCATCTTCGAGTGAATCTTTGTAAGATGAAAAGATACCACTAGTGTAACTGAAGTGAGGGGTAACGACTTGTGGTCAGTGCAGAGGGGAATGACTGACACCATCATAGGGCCGAGAAAGGCCCGGTAAAAATCGTTGCCTCTGTCGTAAGTGCCGGCAACCTGAATAGATAAGGTGACGATGGTGACACATGTGGTGACACACTTCTTCTATGTCCATCTCTTGGGCGTGGCTCATGCCTTGAGGCAAGAAGCGGCCCAGAAGGAACCTTATGTGGAAGGGGGTAAAACACATTCGGAAAAGCTTGTTCTTGTGCTGTTCGAAAAGGGAACCTGAGGGCATAGACAGAAACACAGGGACGAAGTGGAGTAGCCTTACGAACGTCAACTTTGAGATCGACTCGGCCTGAGATGAAGTCCTCGTAGAAGGCCTGCATGGGGACTCTACTGGTGCCGTATTTGCCGCGAAGGGAGGGGTCTTTGAAGGAAAGCCATTGATCCCAATCGACAGGGGAATCTGAAAAAAAGCAGTGGGAACGTTGTAGGTGGGGAAGAATGCTCCTTACGGTCCTTGTCTGTGAGTCTACTAGTAGTCCACATAGTAGCCATGAAGGAAGCACCAGCGACGACCACGAGAGCTGCCAAGGCGGCTCCGCATTGTAGTAGCTGGGTGAATAGGGTTAGAAAGAGAGATGTGAGGGAGGATGGTACACCAGTGGTCTGAGGGAGGGGGAGGAGAAGGAAGTGGTCGTTGGGTGGCTTACTATGGTGCGGAGGACAGCGAGGACCACTACGATGACAGTGTAGATGGTTGGTAGTTGGGATAGGGTATTGACGTCCAGCATGGTGGCAATGAGGAACGCAACGCAACTTAATGATGATGACGATCATCGGCATCATTCAGCGGTGCATAGGCCTTCAAGAGCTCTATTAGGATTCGATATCGCATGTAAAAGTCGATCTCGGGAGCGCTCTTAGAACTTAGGTACCGAACACCCCAATTGAAAGGGCGCACATCGCTCCGCTCAGATTTGTGGAACGTTTCGACATTTTCAGCGCAAGTTTATTATTAGGCTTGGACATGTTTCAAGTCGCTTCGTAGAATCGTGTTATCGTGTGGAGGAGTAGCGGCTAATCTTAAGACGGGTACCGGTTCTGATTCTCGAGGCAATGGTCACTCCGCGGACCTCATCCGCATCTTTTACTGGGGAACCTCTGGATATTTTGTGGCCCCCTTCTGCCATGCACCGCCCTCCGTCCTATTCCTCTTCTAGCAGCAGTGGTGACACTTAAGGGCCGGATAGTGATCTCGTCTCACAGGTCTGATAGTGAGCTAGAGGTCAGTGATCATGAATAGGTAGTATCTTTAGGTTAGCATTATAAGATACGGAATAGGTCCAGTCATGGCCTATCCGTTTCAGAGGCATTCTTGTTGGTGTAACTGAGTAACCAAAAATAGATTCCAACACTGTGGCTCTTCCCTCAGGAGTGCCTTGCCGTATGCTGCATCTGCGACTATTCTACTAGAGGGCCAGTGAGGGACGTTTGGGCCCATATGAGGACCGTCGATAACGTAAATTCGGACCAACAATTTAACCTAGCGGATGAGTATCTTCGTATGAAACTCGTCAACTTTATGCGAAAAAGCGGCAGGCAGCTGACTGCTCTGTCTGAGCTGGAATGTGAACTGTGGTTGCAACCCGTAGTAGAAGACGATCGGTTTTTATTCGAGGAGTTCAACTGTGAGGAGGGTAGGACGCTAACTCAGTGCATCGTACAGACTAGTGTACAGGGGTTCATGTATCTTCCGAGAAGCTGGGATATAGGACGATTCCGCTGCAGCCTTTGATGTTCCTACAGAGCTGGCAATACTGTATATACAGCTTGGCAGTCTGCATGAGCGACCCTCGCACAGGTCTTAACAGTAGGGGTCCCTATTAGGGACATCACTGGGATGGGTTGAAGCAATAATATGCAACTAAAGAGGGTACAATAGGATTGCTGTTGAGCGTACTCGCTCTGTGCATTACTTGGGGGTGGATACATTGAGACGTGCCTTGAGGCGGAAGTGGGAGATAGTTAGAGAAAACAGCGGGTGAGTGACGACGGCTAGCGTGAGATGCACGGTGAGCTTTTGGTTGGATATTTGGAGGAGCTGATCGATCGTGGTCAAGACCCTTCGGCGGAGATTTCGATGGTATGCCTTGTCCTCAATTGTGTGTCGGTATATTTGTCATATTTGTTATGACATTTTCACGAGGTATCAACCGGTCAATCATAGATGCACGCGAATGCAGAGAGAACGGTGCCACTGGTCGAGACGCTGTTAGAGTAAGGGAGCCGGTAGGTGCGATGGTCGAACGCTCATGTAGTGAGACTTACTGTGATAATGTTGAAGTTCTACACCTTTTCACTCTCAAATTCAACAATTGAAAGAACAAATTAGATGGATGAAATTTGATTTTCGACGAGTGAAAGGAGTTTTTCGCGAAGTGGAAGTCCAAATTCGAAATGGAAGTTAAAATTTCGTTGACTTGTCGAAAACGAAAGTTCAAATTCGTAAATGAAATTTATGAATTCGGAAACGCAAGTTCAAATTCGCCGAACACAAGACCATTTTCGACCAATGAAAGCCCACTTTCATTCGATGGAAGGAAATTCTCGTCAGCGTCGTGCTGCACGACTCGTGCCACGGATCGACTTGCGACTCGCAAATTGCGAGTGCTGATGGTGCTCTACGGGCTGCATCGTAATGCTGAACAGTACAGTGCAATTCAAAAACTTGCAATGAAGGATTTTCAGAGATTCGAACCGGGAGATTGTTTGGGTTTGATTCTCCCATGGAGAATCTCCATTACCCTTCCGATGATATCAGAAGGACGATGGGGTCAGCACATGTTCGGTTCGATTTCCTGACCGCCGAACCGAACTTTGATCGACCGAATACCGAACCGGACCAACAGTTCGGGTTTCGACGGGCTACATCGGTCCCGGACCGACGGTCCGACGGACCGATGTGACGGTCACATTGTGACACAACGTTCCGGAGAACTACCCGGGAATCTCACTCAGTGCAATAACTGTTCACATTTGAGAAGTACCTCGAGCAATCTTCGCACATTGTGCGAGTTGTCAACTCGTGGAGTGTGAATAGCTCATATCGAGATGTGGTGGAAGTGCGTGTAGTGTGAATAGTGCATGTCGAGACGTGATGAAAATGAGCTTTCATTGGTCGAAATTGGTATTGTGTTTGACGAATTTCAACTTGTGTTTCCGAATTCATAAATTTCATTTACGAATTTGAACTTTCATTTTTGAATGGTCTACGAAAATCGAACTTTCATTTCGAATTTGAACTTTCATTCGGTGAAAAACTCCTTTCATCCGACTAAAATCAAATTTCATTTCTCTAATTTGTTCTTTCATTTGCTGAATTTGAGATCGAAAAGGTGTAGAGTTTTATTGGCCTCCCTTCCGGGAAGGACTGTGTGAATAGTGTGGGTGTGATTGAAGTATCACAGCTGGAATGGTCTAGTTGGTTATGACGATCGCCTCACACGCGATAGGTCCCGGGTTCGACTCCCGGTTCCAGTATTATTTCACTCATCACGAATTTCAGCCATAATTCTGTTCTCGAAGCTGAGAAGGCTTCCTCAGTTGCAGTGAGGATGATTAAAATATAGCTCGTGCATCTCGGCGTTTTGTTATCACCTCGCAGTAGCCGACACCGGTATATCAATTCAAGATGAAATTAGTAAGCTCAGAGCTAAGTAGTAAAAGGCAAGACACATTATCATTCAGCCCAACACCAATGAGTGAAAGCTTTTTAAGCTCCATATACGAAGCGAATATGAGAAAGAATATTCAATGCAAAACTCGGGCCGTCTCTCTAACTCGTATGCCAACATGCATGCGTGCAGGGATGCGTTTTGTCAGATATAAAGTCACTGCTCGATCCTCTGATGGTTTCTCGATCATCGCCGATTATTTGAGGCGTGTTGCATACATCTGTTTCGATTTTGTGAAACTGTGTGAGTTTCCTAATGTCTTAAATCTCTGTCGCTGAGTTGTAGGGTAGCCACTGTAGAGTCAAAATTTGCGAATTTGAAAATTTAGTCAGAACTTGACGACTCCATAAGCTATACTCAGCCGAGTTTTTCTTTTGAACATGTCAAGTGGATCCGCGTACATTCCAATGGATGCACGCCCGGAGTGGAAAGGAGTTCAGCCAGTGTTCCAAGATGACGGGCCAAAGCCTCTCGTGCAGATTCAGTATACAGAGGAATTCACGGTAATCAGCAGTAGCAGGATCATCGGCTGGGGTATCTAGGTGCCTGCTTGGAAGATCGTCAAGAATGTATATGCTTGTGTGGTGAACTATCAGGCCGTAGAAAATGCCTCTGTGGTTGCAGAACACTGCAAGTGGTGCTGGAACATAAGCTCGCTGCTCACCAGCACTACTGCGTTCAGGAGTTTGCTTAATACTCACAAAAATACGTACACAACTTGAATGTCCAGAGGTTTATCGAAGGTCCCTTAGAGTTTCCTTATTGCCATTAACACGCACAGTCGACCCTGTTTACATTTTCCACACTAAATGTGATTAGGATATTCACAACTACTTCCGAGCCATCCTGGAGAAGGAGGAGGTCAGCCGTAGAGCATTCGATCTGACTGCTGAGGTCATCGAGTTGAATGCTGCCGACTACACCGCGTGGTAGGGATGGAGTGACTGATCACATTCGCGAGCTACAGTGGTTTAGTAATTGCAATTGTTCGGTTCGAGCTGATCGTATCCCACTATCTTGTCGGTTGACAAGGAGAGGCTCTTAATCCCCCCCTAGGTACTGGCGAAGGAAGTGCTTGGAGGGCCTGGCAGATACCGAGCTCCTTCGAGGAGAACTAGAGTTCACACGTAATAGTCTAGATATGATCAGCGATGGTGACAAGTGCCTCAGAGGAATGGGCCACTGACAGTCCCAAGAACTACCAAGTTTGGTTCCATAGACGCTGGGTCGTGGAAAAGTTGTTTGAGAAGAATCTTCTCCTGAGTCAAGACGAGGTGGTCTTAGCTGTTGTCGTGGCTCAGCGCTACTGTTTTTGTATAGGAATTTGCGTTCACTGCTGAAGCTCTTTCGGGAGATGCTAAGAATCTTAATGCCTGGAGTCACAGGATGTTTGTGGTGAGGAAAGCAATGGAGTTAACTCTAGAATCATCGCCTTAGATCCACCTGTTCGGGCGGGACACTACTGTGTCCGGCTTGGAAGCTGAACTGGACATGAGCGCAGGCTTGCTAAGGAATGACTTGCGCAATAACTCGGCTTGGAACCATCGCTTTGTGATCTTGCAAAAGCTGGCTGAGATAGGTAACAACTGGGGATCGGAAGGTCGTCGGTTCGATTCCTGGTGGTGGCGTTTTTAGAACCTGAAAGCCTAGAAGATCGTCGAGAAGCGGAGATGCTCTTCGTTATGGAAGCATTGAAATTGACACCCAATAACGAGAGCCCATGGAACTACGTCATGGTGAGAGATCGGTCTATTTCATCATTCTAGTCTACAGTCATCAGGGCATCCTTTTCGACTATGCTCCGGAAGACCGACAACAGATCGCCCCACTGTTGGAGCGGGTACGGTCCTTCGCGCGAGAGGTAGGCTCATGTAACTCGATTTGCTTTTCCTGAGTGATGACTGGCATATGCCTAAACCGTCGTATAAGGGAAAATCTAGTCGAAAATGAAGTCATAGTATCCTCCCAGTTTTCTCTTCTGGATGATGCTCAGGCGGTTGACGAAGGTAGCCAACATGCCAACCTTCCCCCGAATAGATTTGCGCTGGAGTTCCTCGCTCGTGCGGCTTGGAAACACGATGGTGATTGTGCATCAGTAGGGCTACATACAATGCCTGCATTGTGACAGTTCCCTCCGTCAGGCTTTGTCGTATTACACTACACTAGCTGCCAGCGATCAAGTTCGGCAAGGCTATTGGAACCACGTGATGAAGCAGGTGAGGGAGTCTAGAGCTAGCTCTCAATAAACCAACGCTTTCTTTATCTTAGCGGTGTTATGTTATTAATGGCAATAGCATTTACTTGATAATTTCAATCGGCACTCCAACTTTTTGTGTAGTTGTTGACCTCAGCGCAAAGGGGAAATAGAATCGAAGGATGTTCTTGTTGAACTTGAACGACAGAATGGCCGTTAAAGTGATGGCTCAGTAGAAGGGCATTGTACAGACAGATAACTGTGATGTGAGCTCATTGGCAGTGCCAGCGGGGTGAATTCACGTCAAGACCATGACAGATCGGCGCACTGTGCGCCTGAATTTGAAGTGCCTTATTGATAACGCAAAGTGTAAGTAGATCTCAGAAGCCTAGATATGAAATTCCAGACCCGAATTCGAATCCCGTGCCTTGAACTTGCTAAACTTCCGTGTTCCTTCAATACATGTATACGATGCCTATTAGCTAGGTCGAAGAATTCAAAAGTGGAGAAATATTATAGCTCAACAGCGAAGGTGTATTGCTCTCCATCCACATACTCAGAACACATGGACACCGAACCAACTCCGCATGAGAGACCGCCACTAGAAGGCTAGCCTTGTACTTGAGGTGATTTATGTAGTGGTCTGCGTCGCTTAGCTCGGGGAATCTTCTACACTCCTTCGGATTCAGAGTAATGCTGCCAATTCCACAAGCAAATCTACTGGAGCGAGTCGTCTTCTACCTGAAACCTCTTCACCACTAATTGACTTCAGAACGGATGCGCTCAGCGAGTTCCTCAGTCAAAACTTTTGACTGTACATGACAGAGACCTCTAAGTGCCCTATAGTGACAGCGGTATATGGCTTTTGACTCGTCGGGAATTCCGAAAGCCCATCTTCTACCGTAGCAATCTTTTCTAGTTAAGAGCTTATAGTCTTCTCCTGTGAAGGCCAGAAGGCCCTTTTCCGATAATTCACCCCAAATGAACTACAAAGAAATCGTCAAATTCTAACGAGCAAGTTTGAGCTACAGAGGTCGTTTTTCGATGTGAAATTTTGTATGTAGGCTGGGAAGACCTACTTTTTTTCTCAAGGCACTTGAATTTGTGACGCAACCGTGCGACGCGCCTGAACTTTTCGCATCGAGTGGCATGCAATATGTCGACGAGTCGTCGACGACGACCACTATTAGGACTATATATCAGCCGCTGATAATCAGCGACAGGTACTTTATGGTAATGCACCTGCGCCGCGTACATTATCGGCTCGTCAAAGTTGCAGCACGATCATCAACGTCTCACTGATCTCTAGTCCCGCGTTGTGGTGGTAGCCTTCCTGAGCTTTCACCGTCAGTACCATCATGACTGGTCCTAATGCTGACCAAGAAGTCTCCTCACTGGACATAGTTCTGGAGGACGGTGAACGTATCGATTCATCGATGTCCGCTGCCACATCTCAACGCAATAGCAGCCAAGCCACTGAGACGATTCACTCCTTGTTTGGTGACCAGGAGGGCCCATGTGGGGCGTCGACAGAGAGCTCGTTGGCGGGTGAAAGCTGTACATCTCGGGTCCCCTATTGGAGCCTGTTCTTGAGCAGAACAAGAAGCTACATTAGATGCTCATACTGATGACCTGCATAACATAAATCTCGAGTTGACGAGAGAATGTCAAAAACAAGGCCAGCAACTACAGCGTGATAAAACGGTGTGGAATACGGCTCAGATAGAGTCACAGTATTGTTTGCATTTCAGTTCCAGAATGATTTGGTTAAGGACATCAACAAAGTGTGGCAAGAGTGTGTGGAGTTAGTCGGCCATGATAGGCTCATGGCTGAGTTTGATGCACAGAGACATGATGCTGATGCCAAACAAGATTGATGACTAGTCATCATTTGCGTTAAGAATTGCTGTTAATGCTAGCAATGAGGAACTCATTCCCTTCAAGAGATGCACCATCGGTGATGGCACACGGATCGGTGATGGCACCCGATGCTAGGACGGCACACGGAAGGAGAGATAGAAAAATTATTTACTTCTGAAGGAAATTTGAAATTTGAAGGAAAAATGAAGGAAAGATTAAGAGTCTGGCAGGTCCGAATGTCATTATCTGATTCGGCCAAGCTGCGAACATACGCTTCGCGCTCACTGATCTTTTTCATAGCTCCGATCGGCCACATGCATTCCATATCGTGGCAAGATATTCAAATTCATGAAATATGCACACTAAAGGGAACTCGGCCCGAATTATTCGGGCGCGGAGTGTAGTGCACTCCTCCGTAGCCATGAGTCATAACCCATGACCAGTGGTGATTAACCAGTTCTGCCTCTACTCTATGTTTTGGATAGTGTTCTACTGTGACACGTCTGGACTGTGTGTACTGCAACTCTCTGTGGTTGAAAGACGATGCTACCGCTGAAAACTGTCCTTGAGTGTATTGGTGGTGACATAGCCGGCTATTAGCCGGTACGCCAACGGGCGTGGTTCCCTGATAATGGGCCCTACGTTGCGTTGTGCTGTAGATTGCTAAGCAAATATCGACACCACGTTCGTCCCCGAACCAGAACGTGGGCATTCCTAGGAAAAAGTTGTAAAAAGCTTAGTTGAAAGTGCGCATCGAATTCACGCTCGACACGGTAAACCTTCAGTCATTCGGGCGAACCTTTTCTCTCCGTTATCCTTCTGACCAACCCATGAATAAGATCATGTACTCCAGGCAGCATTTGCAGAGATATCTCTCATTTTCCGACTTTTGTGATAGGAGAGCAGACACGGTAGCGTCATGCAGAATGTTCTACATTGAGCAAAGAGGACCCGAGGCACACGCAAGGGATGTCTGGACTCAGTCCTGGCTAGCTAATTCACAGCTCGGCACGGCTACTGGCGGTAGCATTAGAGTGTCCGGCTCAGAGACAATAATGTTCATCATAGACCTTCAAAATGGTTATCAAATTACGCTTAGGTACGACATCGATACGGAATCGCGCTCGCCCATGTTATCGATATGTCGACGAAGCCGACTACCCAAAGAGTCTTTAGTCCTTTTTAGTGCTGGAAGTTCCCACCAGGCTCTCTACTGCTCGAAAACCGTTGAATAGTTGCTGCGCGTCGATGCTCGGGTTCTGTTGAGGCCTCGAAAAACCAGTGTTGTGGGTTACAGTTGGGGGTAGGTTACAGCTGAGGTCATCAGCGTATCATCTCA
Source organism: Perkinsus marinus ATCC 50983 (assembly GCF_000006405.1). Taxonomy (NCBI): domain Eukaryota; phylum Perkinsozoa; order Perkinsida; family Perkinsidae; genus Perkinsus; species Perkinsus marinus. Next base: position 75,687 of record NW_003213971.1, read on the forward strand.
GGCGCGATCATCAGTGGCTCGTCCTTTTCACGGCACTCGTACGATGTCTTTGTAGTTGTGTAGACTCATCATAACGATCGTAGTAGGAATCGGTGAAAATTGAGTTTCATAATAGGATCAGTGTTGACACTAAGCGAAGACCGATGAGCCGCAACTGGACATGCTTCGTATCTTCTTGGCCTGAACCTTAGATTCTCCTATCACAGTTTATCTTCTGCAGCTGAACTCCGTCGTATTTTCCATCATCATGTTCAAAGGCCCCGTGGGAATCCAATCACTTTTGAAGGACGGCACTCAGAGCTACGCCGGAGTTGATGAGGCCTTGCTGAAGAATATGGAGGCCAGCAAATACGTCTCTGAGATCACCAAGGTAAAACGGGAGGGCACCAAAACTGTCCTGTCCTATCGCTCATCCTCTCAGACTTCTCTAGGCCCCTGCGGTACCAACAAACTGATTGTCAACCATATCAACAAGCACTTTGTAACCAGCGACACTGCTACCATGCTCAAGGAGCTCGACGTAGGCTCACAGCGCATCGCCATGCATGATATGATATTTCAGATATTCCATCCGGCAGCCAAGTTAGTGGTGATGGCTGTCCAGGCTCAGGAACAGGAGTGTGGTGACGGTGAGCATCGGTACTGGGTGTAGGGTGATGCCGTTGTTTTAGCTACTAATTTGGTATCGATTATCATTGGAGAACTGCTTGAGAACGCCGAACAGCTGTTGAAGCAAGGCATTCATGCTTCGGATATCATCCGTGGATACGAGATGGCCGGTAGTACTCCTGTTAGCATTCCAAGGCTGATGATGAGGTCTGCTCAGGTGACCGTGTGGTTAAGTACCTAAACGATAACGATGATTTGGTTGCATATACCTTAGGGGATGTCAAAAGCGTGGACCAGGTAGGCACGACAGTAGAAGGCGTCAGTTCCTATTACGACGGTCGCTGTTCAGATCAGTACCGCCATCAAGTCTGTCTTGGGAGCAAAACAATATGGCCTTGAGGACACTTTGGTGAGGAGCAATCAATGCACGGCATTTTACTCTGTGCGATTCAGACTCGCCTCGTAGCAACTGCATGCTGCTCGGTTATGCCTGAGGACCCCAAGAAGTTTGACATCGATAACATCAGAGTGGCCAAGCTGCCTGGTTGCGGCAACATGTGAGTGGCCTCAGTCCGGCCTGCTCTTGTCATTGCTTCATTGTCAGTCACAATTCTACGTCGTGGATGGTATGGTCACTACTAGGGATACTATGGGCATCGAGAAGCATAAGAAGAACTGCAAGTTGCTGATTACTTATTCTGCCATCCCCCGCAGTATAGGCTCATGCTTAGGTCGCCGTATATGGCTGCGGTCTAGAGATGACTGGCACCGAGACTCAAGGCACGGTTCTGCTCGAGTCGGGTAAACAATTGATGGACTTCGCCAAGGGCGAGGAGAAAAAGATGGAGGAATTTGTAATGACAGTGTAAAACGATCATTGAGTGATGGTGTATTTTGTGTAGGTCCTGAGCTTAGTGGAAGCCGGCGTTGAGGCGGTCATTGTGGGAGGTTCAATTCAAGACATCGCCCTTCACTTCCTCAACAAGCATCATATCCTTGCTATCAAATGTGGGCTCTCTTGATGAGTTCATTCCAAGATCGTCATCATTTACAGGTACTTCCAAATTCGAAATGCGTCGTCTCTGCCGTACTTTGGGTGCTACCGGTATCGTCCGACTCGGCGCGCCTCTACCGGATGAGCTCGGCTATGCTGAGAGCATCGATGTTGAGGAAATCTCCAGTGCTAAGGTGAGGCGTAGTCTACCTTTTGAGGTCGGCCATTGAGCTGTCAGGTCACTGTTGTCCGAGCTGCAGACTCGAAGGTATCTACGATCGTCCTTAGAGGTGCTACTGGCAACTTCCTGGATGAGGTACTATCAATATGCGGCAGGCGATCGGATTTAATGGTGGACCGGTGCTCAGGTTGAACGCGCTATTGATGATGCAGTTAACGTCGTCCGATGCTGTGCTGTGAAGGGACAGAGAGAGTGAGTGCAGGGACTGGGATTAGAACCTGTGCGGATTGCTTCTATGCAGGTTCGTCGTTGGCGGTGGTGGATGCGAGATCTCTTTAAGTCTCGACATTGCCAAGTTCGGTCAGGAGTGCTCCGGTGAGAACTTCCCGTAAGCCTTTTCCATGACAATGTCGATTCTCGTCAGGTCTCGAGCAATATGCTGTTTTGAAATTCGCGGAGTCATTCGAGATTGTTGCGAACATCATAGCAGAAAACGCTGGCCTTAACGCCATGGACGCTGTCACAACGTAATGCACAGCTCCTTGAAAGCCACTGTCATAGCCCTCATCTGCTCAGCTTGAAGGCTGCTCATGCTTCGGGTAACAACCGAATGTGTGTCGATGTTGATGCACCGAACCGACGTGCCTCCCCAATCTGTGATGCTGGTAGTATTGCTCATAATCATCTGGGTCTGTAAGGGGCTTTTCAGTGTCCAAGTCCATCCTGGATAACCGCGGCATCAAGTCGTGGGCTATACGACTGGCCATTGACGCCGTATTGACTATCCTCAGAATTCAGCACATCATTGTCGCCAAGCAGGCCGGCGGTCCCCAGACCAAGGTAACCTCATCGTGGTCGCTGTGAAACCTATACGCTGGTGACTTAGGGAACTCCTTACGTCGATGAAGATTAAGACAAGAACGTATTCCTCCCTACACACCTGTCGCTCGAGAACTAGCATTGATATATCGTGTCTCTTAATTGCTATTGGGATTGTGTTGTGCCTATCTGTCGGAATACTGGAGCTTGGAATATTGTGGCAACGCAACAGATGAAAGGTCCCGAGAACCTGGTCTGCCATCCATGATTGTTCGTAGTTACAGATGGAACAAGCCAGCGTAAAAGAAACACCCAGCTGAGTATCAACACACAGGTCACTCAGCGATGATCAGTTCGATATTCGTATTAACAAGTCTCAAGTCTCAGTTTGTTGCATCTACTTGCTTCTCTAAGCCGACATAACAAGAGACAACCGAGGCTCAAGTGAGATTTATGTTCGATTCACTTTAAAACATCAATCCATGAGCCATTCGGAGCGTGCCATTCAGAAGTGACCTTCCACTATCAACACAACTGTATCATAAGATATCGAACACTGTTAAGTGACGATAGAAAATGTTGTTCAAATGGGAGGTGCTGCTAGCAACGACACTCCAAAAAACTAGAGCTCTTCGTATCGCTGTCGAGGATGCCCAACGCGGAACCTGAAGCAGAACGCCAGGAACTACATCCAACAATCCTTGTTAACCTACGGCAACTGTGTTCCACCGTTGATGACGCCGTCCACGAAGCCGTCGGCATCGTCGAACTCCTCAATATCAGATGTGGGCAGCTTATAACGACCACGCTTAGGCCGGTAACTGAAAGCATATTCGACACTACGTACTTCAAATGAGATGTGCTTGTTATTGGTTCGTCATAGATCATCAGGAAGGTCTCAGCGTTTTCCTGATAGTATCCATAGAGTCCCTAAATTTCTTGGGTAATACTAACATTTTCGGTCACTCATAGCGTGACGTTATTGAAGTCTAAATACACATTCTCGGGATACACGATTGCAGAGCTGTGGCATACCGACCCCAACTTGTGAAATCATGACAACTATGGCATAACGGCCCCAACTTGTAAAATCATGATAACTAGGGCATACCGACCCCAACAGGCGAAGTTATGACTGCTGGGGCATAGCGACAACGTGCGCAGTCATGGAAGGTGTGGCATAACCACCTCATCGTGTGCAATCATGACAGCTATGGCATAGCGGCCCCATGACACACACCGACGACAAATGGGACAATATCGGTAGATAAAGTCTCGGGTACAGAATACTTATCTATTGATAATTCAATTTGCCCAGGGACTTACGCGAAGAGGCGAGTGTGTGCCGGCAGGTCGAATTGATTCAGAAATGCTGAATCATCCCAAACCCACACGAACCGCACTGGATCGTTGCGATATCTGACAATAGATTCAGTGGGAAAAGTTGAGCGAACAAGAGGCGACTGACTTCTCTGCCAAGCGTTTGCCTATCGCCTTGAAATTATCGTCGGACGCATCGTGATGCTTCACAACTATTACGCAGAACTTCCCATCAATGTTTCGAGCCTTGAAGGGAATAGGAAGATCTTCGCGGCTCGCAGAAACACACGCCTCAAGCACTCACACATTCGCCCTGTTCCAACTTCTCTGCAGTGAGCTCTTTGAATGACGACGACTTGCTCCTTGCATGAGAGGCTACGTACAAAGTATGCGAAATTAGCTGACCGACTCATTCTATTACTCAGAACTCTGGTTAGGTAGAGCGATAGGACGTCCTTCGAAAGGGTACTGGTCAACTTGTCGCCCTGGAAAGTCGCGCTACACGGTAGAATCTCAAGAGAATCTCTTGCCCACCTCCAACGTTTCTTCATCGGTGATGTGATAGACAGTAGGCAGAGAAGTTGCATTGATGGTCTGCGCCAATTTACTGTTCAGATCGGCCGACAGCACTACTCCAATGCTGATGCCTAAGGTTGGAAAAAAGTGAGTAATAATGTATCGCTTCGCTCTTCTTTCACTTTTTCTGAATATCCTAGAATAAGCTTTGATGAGAGGTGGCATAGCTTTCTTATCGCTCAGTAAAAGCACCTTGGCTCGATCATCAGCCGATAGCCACCTTTTTAATGACCTGCAGCAATAACCAGTGGGAATGGATCCCAAAAAGCCATCACGCAGTACTTGTCGATATGAGCTTGACTGAGGAGCGTGGCATGACTTGGCATCTTTTCAGATATCCACCGAGAGAGATGCTTATAGTTGCGCTTCTTTGATGCTGGGAATTCAATGGGTGTCGTCTCATCTGGCTCACCGTACCTGAATAAGATGTATATACAGTACTCTCTACTAGTGATAGTATCGAGCATAGATCTGTGTTTCAAGTGTTAAGCGATGCACTGAGACAATTCTCGGTCAGTTCCAAATCTGCGCCTCCTATGCGATATCCCTCTCGACATTCTACCACATCTCGTCAAGGGATGATTCCCTCATCCTATATTTTCCAACTTCCAAATGGGCACATTCCCCAAACCGCACAAACAGACGCCAATCGTCTACCACGATTTCCCTACATCCTTATGGTGGGATAAGCCTTAATTCCAGCCTCCTGACAGATCTCTTGCTCAGTCGCGCAGTTCACCGCTGCTATCTGCGAGTGATTCATCCCTATCGACCGAGCTAACTCAATTCTCACTGTTATGATTCCCTCATAAGTGTCAGCCAGCTTCTTATAGTCGCCAACGACTTCCCTGAAAGTCATGTGGCTGCGTCAGAAAAGGCCATCTAGTTGCTTACTTGCAGTGGGCGCAACTAGGGGAATAGAAATTCACAACTACCGGCTCTTCACGCTCGCTGACTGAAAGGAAAGGAAATTCGTGGCGCAGTGACGATATTCTGCTAACCCAAAACCTCCCAGTTGGTGTCTGAAATTTCCAGTACAGGGCCTTCATCGTAAAGATTCTGAACAACAGCACGAACCTTCCCTCAACATCCCACCACGCGATCTCAGTGAACAAGAGTTAGTTACCGAAGCGGTACTACCTTGACGGGCTGTGCGTGAGGTCTCCGACCCCCTGCGCCACCGAAACCACCGAAGCCCCCGGAGCCCCCGCCAAAACCACCAGAGCCGCCTCCGAAACCACCAGTGCCGAACTCGAAATGGAAGGAGCCTCCGCCAGGACCACCTTGGCCGAAGAACGCACTGAGAGTTGCATATAGGATCATTGAGCGGCGAGATGCGGCAAAGGAACTGCTCACTTGAAGATGTCTTCAGGCCGCACGTTGAAGCCACCGCCGCCGAAGCCGCCATCACCACCGCCGCCTCCGCCTTGCTTGAGACCCTCCTCACCTGAAGGGAGGAGGATTGTGTGGACGTAATGATTTTATCAGTATAATACAACGTAGCGAGAATCGAACCAGGGATCTTAGGATGGATAGACCATAGGACTATCCAACTGGAGAATTCTCTCGGCATGAAACAACGATCTTACCGAACTGGTCATAGATCTTCCGCTTCTCTGGATCCGAGAGAGCTTCGTAAGCCTCAGAAATATCGTAAAACTTCTTCTCGGCCTCTTCTTTATTATCACTACCATGCGAAAGGTCCATCCGGGTTCAACTCCCAGGAGGTCGATCTTCCTACGTATTCTTATCCGGATGCCACTTCAGAGCCGCTTTACGATATGCTCCTTTGATCTGACTCTCACTGGCGCTTCTGGGTATCCCCAAGATCTAATCAAACATTCACTCGCCTTTAATAACAGTCATCCTTCTGCGACAACATTGCAACTCAGTGTTCATACGCCTGGTAGACGAGCCGCTCGCGAAGACGCCGAGATGAGTTAATAACAGCAGCAGACGAGGATAGTACCTTGTAGTAGTCCTTGCCGCACTCAACTAGGCCAATGAGTCCGACATAGAGTACTAGGATGGAGTACCGTAATATGAACATTCACGGGTAAAAAACTGATGAGGGGATTGCAACTTATGTGTGTATGTGTGGATCTGTCCCCGGTCATTGCCGGCCCAATGGCCTATCGCCCTCAAACGTACAATCGTCGACTCGAGTGGTTGCGAGAAGGAGCAGCGAAAAAGAGAAAAGTCTGTTCAATACTGTGGGTCCACAAACCATACATATCGATTACAATGGCGCGCGCTACTAAAACGAGGCACTTCGAAAAGAAAGGAGATACTCATCATCAGAGTTCGTTTTTGGAGCCGTATGGTTACCGTTCTCGCATCGACTCGTCGCATTGTAGCGGCCGGCCCCGTGCGCTCAGGACTGCTGCGTCGCAGTGCTTTCAATCGTATGAGGGTTCCTGAGGACATTGAGTTCACCAAAAACAGATACACCAGGAGGGTAAGGCTTCTTGCTGTTGGATCGTATTTCGATCTGTCCGTGTTAGTATAACCTGGCAACAGAAGACCGTGTGAAGTTGCTGAATTGGAATGCTTTTTGCATAGCTGTAACCGCACTTCCCATCGCCTACGTGTAAGCCTCCCACCCTCCTTATGGTCCGACACAGTGCACAGGTACTATTCTTGGTACGAGTCGTCAGAGGACACCGATATGATATACAGAACTATGGACCCTATGAGGGAGGCTAAGGCCGAGTACTATCTGCCACTACTCAGAGGCTATTAGTTCTAGCATCGTCATGAATGGTTGATAGTTTTTCCTATTTTTCTATCGGAAGTGTTACGTTTATTAACCTGGAAGCCACAGAGCTTCTCTTCAACTCGTCGATGAGTGCATCTCTACGTCTCGCCGTATCACCGCTGTATCAGTATGGCATCAGAATTTCGGCAAACCTTCTGTAGTAGTTCGTGCAACCTACGTCGATGCTTATCGACTATTGCAAGGCATTGACAGCGTATCAGTGTTGGTGTCGCGTGTCTTGTCATGGTGCCGCCTCCTCCTCCTCCCTTACCTACCGCACTTTCTCCCACTCATCATCAGTCTGTTGGCAACCAAGTATCGTACGATAATTCGGATCGCCAAAGACGGACAGAAGACAGGAGCGGTAAGAGTAATCATATTATTGCCCCCACAGGAGATCCTCCTCATTTAACAGGTCCACCTAACGGTCCCGTATCGCCCTCAGACGGTTCTTCAACCAGTAGTCATCATCAATACCATCCCTCGAGCAGTTCTCGATCTGCCGATATCGCGGCAGCAGTGGCTATGGCGCGTTCTCCTCATGACGAGTTCCTCAAGGGGGAAGAACGAACGAAAGCCAAGTGGGCGAAAATGGTCGGTAGATACTGTCAGTGTTGATCCTATGAGGAAAGCGTTTCAGGTCAAACGTGGCATCAGTAGTTTCATTCGCGAACAACCGGATAAATTCCACCGCCGTGCTCGGCGAGGCATCCCAGCGGAATATCGGTGGACGGTGTGGAAGGCCTGTGTGTCCCATGATGAACGGTTCGTTCGTAACGTATATTGGAAACTCACGGGACTGGGCTCTGAGAATGAGCAGTGGGGAAGAGCCATAAAAATCGATGTACGATTTCGGACATCTCACTGAGCGTCTTGGCCACTTCCCCTCCAGGTTCCCAGAACCTTCCCGAGAGACCAAGCAACTCGGAATGGCTCTCAGATGTCGGAGGTAGTCTATGGCATTGTGGGTGAAACCTCTAAACCTATAGTTTCCATGATGAGTTATTTGGATCGCATAAACGAGTCGTGGACATCTGGTTGAAAGCCCGTATTGTGAACTTGAAAGCATCGAGTTAGCTTTGTATTTTCAGGCTCACTTGAAGTCTCTGTATCGTATCCTGGTGGCCTATGCCAACCTCAATCCGGATGTAGGCTACTGTCAAGGGATGAACTTCGTGGCAGGCTTGCTTTTGCTGGTCAGTGGAGAGGTCCCGGGTTCGATTCCTGCATCTGTCGTTTTATATTCAGGTCGCATGTCCTGATAGGGACACTCCGCCCTCCCCAGTCGAAGAGGTAAGCCTCCATCAGCTATGCGTGCGTCATGTATCGCCCTCAGGAGGAGGCCTTTTGGGTTTTTGTTTGCCTCATGGAATACGATGGCCTCGCTGGGTTCTATCGCGAAAACTTCCCACTGCTGGGTAAGGCTATTCTATCGAATTCTTATTTATCAACGTTGAATCGAAATCGTTTACCAAAATGTATGCACCGTTCGTGACGAATATGTTCCCTGCGGGGATCGAACTAGGGGTCTGTGGAATAGCAAACCAGCTACTTTCCCATTGGACTACGAATCTATTGGTCTGTCTAGGTCGATATACTCATGCGTTCGATGAGCTTCTCGCTCGGGAACTACCCGACCTGCGAGATCACTTCACAGAAGAGGGTGTCCAACCAACTCTGTACATTCATCAGTGGTGAGCTTAGATTCATCGCAGCCGGACCCTCCTAGGTTTTGCTAAGGTACCTGTCATTATTCATAAATTGCCTACCACTCCAAACGGTAATTATCCTCGAGCCTTTGAGAGTCATAGTGGGCCCTTCTTAGGTATTCGTTTTATGGGATGTTATAGTCAGTGATGGCCTACCGATCATTCTCAGTATATCTATTGCATTATTGAAGGTGACTGGACAACCTCTAAGAACCTCATTAAAAGCACTGCTCCATCAGGTCCTTCGTCCGGCTCTGATGCAGATGGAATTCGAGGATATCGTGCGATTCTTCAAAACTATGAAGACAGGTAGGACTAAATGAGATAGAAGGGCACTCGTCATTGGGTCCATTTAGGCGACGAGAAGTGCGATGCAACAGTGATAGGCCAACTACTAGTGCGGCTATCTGGGAAGGTGGAGATCCCTGACTCCATTCTAGAGTCGCTTCATTTACCATACGACTGTCAAGATCCTAGGAATGTCGAACCCCTGGGCCTGCCTCCGGGACCTAGGAGTCTCGAACTGGATCGGCCTCTGGACGGACTCGATAGTGATGGCACCAAACCCGTCGCGGGTGTTGCACAATGGTTGAAGAGCGTGTCAGCACAGATTGACGCGAGTTGGAGCGAGCTCAAAGGCGGCCTTGCGGGAGCAGCCTCTTCAAGTGACGAGCGATTGTCGTCTGATGATGCCTCGTGAGAACCCGATGTTCAGCTGCTAAAATGTTAACATTGATGATCTATATTTAACCAGGCTTGTTTGCTGAGTGCGACCTTAGGGGGGGGGTCGACTTTATTGTCTCCATCAATCGATAATAGTGAACATATTTCAAGAAGCACCATTGACATAACCTGCAACTCATCGTATTGTGTGACTACATACGTGAGTGTTATGTTCGCAGTTCTATTCCGGGGAGAGCAACGATTCATCTCAGCGAATCTGTTGACTACTGATAATGCCTCCCAACAGCGTTCTCCGAGAAGTCGAAATACAAGGGGAGGAGTTCAAGTTTAGCTGTGGGCATTTTGTCGCGTAAGCCCTATTGTCATCATTCCACCTGCTAAAGACTCTCTAATGACATTAAATTCCACTGTAGAAGGACAATGTGGGAATATGTGTTCGCTTTCCTCAGCCGATTTCAGAAGTTCCCTCACGAATTGTAGAAGTTTATATACGAATTCGGGTAGAAGCATACAGAAACCAATAAGAATTTGGCCAAGTTTCTTCGCAGTTTTCGTATATTCTCGCGTTCACATGTAGTTGATCACGTGCATATTTTCTCACACTGGAGGAGGGTTCGCAGGGTAGACATCATACTACTTCACCTTCTACAGGGTGTCTTGAAGATTCCATCAAGAAGCGCGCGCCCAGTTATTCCCCATAGGCTGGGGATTACTCCATAATTCGCTGAGTAATCGACAACAGCACTTTCTAGGGACACATAGTTAATTTTCCTGAGTGGGGCCGCTATGCCACTCTGAGATGCCTGCCAAGATTTGCCTCGATTCGATGAATTTCTCTGGGTGGGGCGGTTATGCCATCTTAAGATATATCTTAGTACTACTAATTTCGCCGATGGTGCGCTGGCGGATATGTCATCCCGGGCTGGTTTCTTTCCAGTGGTAAACTGCCGCTGAATGAATGTCTAAATTTGAACCACGGTAGCGCACATGATGAGTCCCAGGATGGTGTATCTGCCTTCGGAGAGAGTCGGCTTTACTAACAGTGAAATTGATCATCACGTTCCGTTGAAACTGGAGTTACTTTTGACTTCGCCGACGAAACTGATCTTCCTATCATGTGCGCCTGCGAAATTAATTGGCATATATTTGGGTGGCATAGCTGCCCCACTCGGAAGAGTTGTGCGGCGGAATTGATCTCCTTACCACGTGCGACTGCGAAATTCATTGGTATATATTTGGGTGGCATAGCTGCCCCACTCGGAAGAGTTGTGCGGCGGAATGGATCTCCTTACCACGTGCGACTGCAAAATTCATTGGTATATATTTGGGTGGCATAGCTGCCCCACTCGGAAGAGTTGTGCGGCGGAATTGATCGCCTTACCACGTGCGCCTGCGAAATTCATTGGCATATATTTGGGTGGCATAGCTGCCCCACTCGGAAGAGTTGTGCGGTTGAATTGATCTCCTTACCACGTGCGACTGCGAAATTCATTGGTATATATTTGGGTGGCATAGCTGCCCCACTCGGAAGAGTTGTGCGGCGTAATTGATCTCCTCACCACGTGCGCCCGCGAAATTCATTGGTATATATTTGGGTGGCATAGCTGCCCCACTCGGGAAAAGTTGATCCTACTCGCGGCGGAGTTGATCTTCCTACCGCGTGCGCCTGCGAAATTCATTGGTATATATTTGGGTGGCATAGCTGCCCCACTCGGGAAAGGTCGATCCTACTCGCGGCGAAATAAGCCTTTAAATTGACGGACAGCTCGGCTTCACTCATACGGTGTAAATCGCTCAGACACCGAGGCTTCCGAGAACGACTCCACGGACACAACTATACGGTGAAGCTCCGCTTGACGTGTGAGAGCTGGCCTGCTGGGGATGATGGATATGTTATCGATTTCGGCATCCTCAAGGTATGTGGATCTCCGTGTCCTAGAGGATGATGAACTAGCATTTGTTCGATATTGCTATGCATACAAGTGTGGTAATTTTCGGCAGTTGTTCACGTCTCAGAAGCTCCTCCGCTCGGTTTGTAGAAGTTTGAACGAGCACATGATAATCCCGGAGCGGAGTGAAGTTCTGGACATCGATACCACCCATTTACATGTTACGGCTACTGGGAAAGAGCAGGCCAGTGTTCGCATCACCACGAATGAAGGAGACGAGTTTCTATTTCCCAAGTAAGCTCGGAGAGCTCTCTTGCATTCCGATCATAGCAGTGTCGCTCAGAGATGATTGCATTATCTTGCCGATTGAATTCGCCACAGCTGAAGAACTCTCAGAGTATGTTTTTACTCAAATTGTTGCCGGTTTGGGAACAATACCAAGAGAAAGAGGGCTCACAGAATTGACGGTTTCTGTAAGTGAATTGCGAGTCAATATGCCTTTTCGTGGAATGTCACCAGCGATCTCTGTCTCCCAGGTATACGAAAGGCCCACGCAATGCGCGAAGTACACCGCCCTTTTGGTGCCGCGAAATACTATTTAGGAGCGCGAGTGTGGAACTACTATCTCATCCGATGTATTTTGTTATGTTCAGTTTTCACCGTAGAAGGTTTGTAAGTGTGAGTGTTGGGTAATTGTATTTCCCGCGTTTAACACAAGCTGGTCGTTCATCCAGGACGAATCGAACCTACATCGGCGCTCAAAAAGGATGCGACTAAACTCACAGGGTACTTCATTGATCCTTTTGAATATCGGCTTTGTAGAGTTTGTTGCAACATTTCTAGGAGTCCTTAGTCAGAAAAATCTTTACAGTCATTCTTTCTAGCATTTCTTCTGATAAAGTTCGTATCTAGAGCGCGTCTGAATTGTTCATGCTCATCATACTATTCACTAACAAGCTTGTATTCTCAACTTAGTCAAATGTCAGACTCCGAAATTATTGCGGAAAGAACCCCGGAGTGGAACGACGGGTTCTGTTATTCTCCATTGTAGCGACACACTGTTGTGGCATCCATCATATGTGCCGGGCGACTCGTTTAATGCATGCGTGGTAGCAGCGAGACGAACGCATGCCCAAGCGAGATATGATCGTGCCCTGCATAACAAGGTTGGCCATAGCTGATAATTACAAGGCAGCGTTCGACCGGTTCCTCCGATAAGTTCTCTTTCCCAGACTTACCCTGCATGGTCCACTTACGAGGTGTTCAATGAGGTTTCAAGACCTTAAATGCGACCTCGTCCTACTTCTGCGTACGCGAATTATCCTTTTGCGCGATATCGAGTTTCTCTCGGCTAGGGAAACGATGAGGATGGACTCCGCTGGCGGAATAGAGATCTCTTCTGACGGGTTGTTCGGCGTACCTCCCAAACTATGACATGTCTGATTCTTGCGATTTGTATTTGGTAGCTTGAAGGTCTCGTTCTGGTGTAGTTACTGCAATTCACCGCACATACAAGCTGAGCAGAGAGTAACACACAGAAGCAGTAAGCTTCGTTGGCTGCGTAGTGTGTAAGGAATTACTTCATAGTGAAGTCTTCACCGTGTACCTACTAGGTATCACGCAACGTGTTTATAGTGTCAAGCTGTGTTCTCTCTTGTTTTAACTATAATTGGTGAACTGCAGCGAATCTCTTTGGATGGTGCATCATCGGCCATTACTATATTTCTAGCCAAAAGCACGATCGTCGCTCCAACGCTCTTACTAGCGAGCGAGTGAAATTGTGATTTAAGTTCAGTTGGTCGCGAACAGTGGTGTGCAATCGAAGCATAAACCATAACACGTCGTGTGAATCTGAGCGGTCGTCTCGCGGTTTGTCGCTCTCGGAAGGATTAAGTCGTTACACCCTTGTTCGGAAATTATGAGTGACCATCATTAGCCATCTTCTCAAAATTCTCATCGGAGCACCATAGGACTTTTCTCAATGAATGTCCAAAGGTTGCCTCTGCGAACAGCTGCTACGAGTAGTACAAAAGCGTCACTTGTCAGCGCAACAAGCACAGTAACACACGTGGCTTATGTAAGAGGCGAGGATATCACCTCATCTCACCGTTCGACTGTTGCTCTCGCAGCTCTGCAACCGGATTCACCGACTAGCGAACGAAAGTGCCTCCATGGGAAACAATTCGCAGAGGCAGGCAGCTGTCGGCATTGTGAAACAGCTAGAGGTAAACTTCGATCTCTCTAGAGAGGTGTCCCTTAATGCTTTAAGGCAGCCAGCCTCTTGAATATGCATTCCCTACCGTCTCCTCAGGACTTCCTTTCGAGTGATGCGGTCCAGCGAGGTCTCCATGGAACCGTTCCGGACAGACTTCGAAATCAGGACGTTGGGAAGCTCTTAGCAGGAGCGGCTAAACTCAAGATTGCCGTTCCACATAAGCTATTGAATGAAGTACGATTGATTCTTCACTGTTCACTTCAAAGTCTTTCCTTACCTATTCCAGGTACTCGTGAATCACTGGCTACCAAGCCTAGACCGACAGGGTGAATCGTCTCAAGATCTCGGCAATTCGTTATGCATAGTCCTTTCTGCACTATCCCGAATTAAACAACAGCATCCGTCCACTACCCGCGTCCCTAGTGGTCTCCTCGAAAAGATATCCGAACTTCTGGAGAATTCTTCCACCTACAACATCCTCACTACTAAGGACATTTGCAGCTTACTTCTCTACCTCAGCCGACTGGAATGCTATTCTGCATCAATTTTCGGCAGTGTCGTAGAGAAGCTCGATTTCAGCATTCTCTCGTGTGAGCTTAACCAGTAGTGGAATATATGTTCGCTTTCCTCAGCTGAGCTCATGAGTTTCTTCACCAATTATGGATGTTCACATACGAATTAGGGTGGAAGTTGACAGAAACCAACAAGAATCTTTCTAAATTTCCTCAAAATCTTCATATTGTCACCGACACATGTAGTTGACCATGTGCATATTTTCCTATACTGACCATAACTCTGGGCAATCGCCGACTCCTCGAGTTGTTTTCTTTCTCAGGTCGCGACTTGGCAGATCTGCTGCAAGCGTTCAGCAATGCCGACTTGGTCTCCATCCCTCTCCTCGCGAACACCCTTCCTCGAGCATCCCAACTCCTCCTTGATTTCACCAATCCCTCGTCCAGTCCTACGAACGACGACCATCGAGTTTCCCTCCGAGATATCAGCATCATCGCTTCGGCATATAGTCGCAGTTGTGAAGATCTCCCGTCAACAGACACACGGTCGTTCTTCGCCACATTAGTACTCCTTCTACGGCGAAAGCTCGAGCGACCAAACAGTGCGGCCAAATGCTCTGTGAAGGATGCGGTGTCCTTCTTGGTATCGCTCTCTCGAGTTGGCATCGATGACGATAGCCTCTACGAGATCCTCTTCTGTAAAGAGGTGCTCCCTCATCTCTCTACATTGGAAGCTCGGTCGGCCGGCTATGTCCTCAGCGCCTACGTTAGTATAGAATGCCAGAGACGACGCCGATTCGAGCTTCAAGGCCTTGAGAGTATTCCTGATACTTTCAGCAAGTGCGCTGAGGAGCTCCTCGATGGGCTTCGATCGAAAGCTGCTAGTATGGCCGTTGGTGCCTCTTCTTGCCACGGCATGGAACATCTCAGGGTCCTGGTCAACTTCGCGTATGAGTTCGCTAGACTAGACGCTGGCACTGGGAGCGAGGCTCACGTCTTGACTGCCTTGGAGACTGTTATTCGAGAGAACATATCAGGAGATGTGATAGCATCATCGCCGCATAGCGTAGCCTTAGCAGCCTCGGCATTCAGTGGCGTTCCGGACAGTCTGCTGATGAACGACCGTCTCCCTGCAATGTTACGGGAACCTCATAGAGGCCGTAAACCACTCGAGTGTTTCTCGAGTCGGGATCTCAGCCTCCTGGCTTCAGCTGCTGTGAAGCATAGTCAGCTTTCGGGGTCTACACAGTTGGCAGAATCGGTCATTTCGTACGTTATGGCTGAAGACGGTATTTTTTCGTCCGGAAGACGCCGGGGCTTCTCTCAAGCTTTCCTAGCATCGTTAGCCGAAACTCTATCACCGATTGACCCCAGGGTTATTGAGAAACTCTCAGCGGCTGAACGGAACACCGAGTCAATCAACTCGTCAGCAGACGAGATCTGTGCCCTGTGTGAGGCCTCGACGCAGTCAGGAGTAGGTTCGTCTCCACTGTGATTCATGGTGAAATCGACCTTTTTTCCAGGCACTGATACCCCGCCTTATTGACCTCCTTGAAGGGTCCCTCGCAACGTCGCCCATCCCCGTCTGGTCGCTGGACGAGTCTGCATGCATACTGCGATCTTTGGTCTCATTGGGCTGCTTTGGCGGCCGACAGCTTTCGGAGGAAACGCAGAAGCGGATAGTTTCCGCGGTCGTCCTTGTGGTCAAAGCCGCCTCATCGACGAGTCATGTTGGTCCGAGGCCGAGTGCACGAGCGTTGCTGCCATGGTCATCACTCGTGAATAGCTGCTGCATCCTTATACTGGAAAATGGTGACCACGAGTTGGACATGAGAGATAACAGTGGGCGGTTGAGACGACGCGGAGTGCTACAGTTGTTGCCAGAAGTGAAGCTTGCTTTCAAAGAGCTCCTTCTCGCTCTGGCTAGCAGCGCAGTTGAATTGGAAGCTAATCCAGCGAAGGCCGTGTGAGCTCGAGTCCTTTTCGTAGGGGAAACGAACCTGTTCTCTTTCAGATATCTGATGTGGCCAATACTTCAGGCTATATCCTCACTGGACAGTTCTATTGACCGATCAATGGTAAGTACCTGCTGATCATCCCGTACTGACCTCTACGTTATCGCAGCATTTGGAGTCCTGTGGGATATCGAATCATCTCAAAGCACTGCTGATGCGGATGAATGAGGATTCGAAAAGCATGCCCTCCTCGCGGTGTAAGTCCGATGCATCTTCTTTCCTGCGACGTCTCGGGGCACTGCTGTTGAGGTTTTTATTCTTCAGACGCGGCCTTGGCACTCCACAGTCTAGCTTGCCTGCGGTTCAACGATATTCCACCATCTGCATTGGAAGTTCTACTTGAAAGCTACGAGCATCAATCGCATGTATATTCTTTAGCGGTTCTCATGCCACGAGCCCATGACTCAGACGAAACTCCGAAAACCCGCGTCAGGCGATGTTGCTAGAGTGATACACTCACTCGGTCGACTCGGCCGAGTACCGACACAGTTGCCCCTACAATTACGAAGTTGGCGATTCAGAACTCCCTGGGAGTTAATCACAGTCCTGCACGGTCTAGCGCTGCTTAATCTCGAGTGAGATGCTCTCATAACACTGAGAGCTCATCGCTCGTCTTTACTAGGAACTCCACAATCTTCCTCGAGGCAATCCGCAGAGTATCGGAGAATGGCAATCCAAGTTGGACCAGAGCTCACGCTAGACAGGTGAATCTTGATCGGTGTGGTTCCACGTTGATCTATCCATCTGGGTTGCCAGTCGGTGTGTTTCCATGTCCGCATCAGATTCTTACATATCATCTCTCGGCTTACAGTTCTGACATCGGGCCCTTGGGAGGAGATATAACACTCTTGCGAGAAGCTCTACAGCTCTACAGCGGCTTGCAGACCTCTCAGGATGTGTCAGGATCGTCTTCTAGTGAAATGCATGCAGCTCTGTACGAAGCTCTGAATGTGTCAGAAAACAGCCATATTCTGGTGTCCTCGGAGGTCCCTGCTGGGCCGTATCAAATTGACTCGGTCGTCTCATTCCTTCATCCATGATGTGTTCTTATCGAATGTTTCTGCACTATTCACTGTCTCCTTGAGTATTGTCAGACTGTATCGATGAAAGGTAAGCCAAATGTTGACACGCCAATCGCACACATCGAATGAGCCCCACTATACTTTCCTGATGCTACACTCGTCAGCGCGTAACGATGATTTTAACTGAGGGCCAAAACCCTAGCGCCGGGTGGCTCAGTAACGAGTAGTAGCCAATAAAAGTACCCTTGAAACGACCTGGACCATCACTGGACTTGATCCCGAAGTTTCCTTTATGACAAACTTGGGAATAATATGAATAATGTTACACGGGTGCTTTGGCTTCGAGTCACTGTCCCGATAAGATCGATTTCTGCAGGTGGGGCGGCTATGCCGTCCGAAAATACGCCATAGAAGAGTGAATTCCTGCTCGGGGGCGGCTATGCCACTCCACGATATGCCTCGAGAAATCAATTCCCCCAGTGGGGCGACTATGCCACCCCACGGTCTATTGGAACTCTACTCCACACAATATGTGGAAATCAGTCCCACTGTTCGTAAGGCCAAGTTCATTCAGAGTAGGTTCGTCAGACACCACGCATCCAGGCTGGCATTTCCGACTAGTTGGTGTCACCCAATATGGTCAGAATTACCAATAACGCAGCCAACAGTAGCTTATGCGCTGAGGTATAAAATCTTCAGTTGCTAGTCACAACCCATGGCTGCCGGTTGTGATGGTAGCATGATAATAGTGCTGAATGGGAAATCCTCTCTGACGACTGACACGATATCAACAGATATGTGAATCGTTTAGTTATGCTCCAGACAGAAACCCTGATGCTGATGGTAGATCATAGAGGCGGTAACAAACGTTACTCCGTTGCTTTTCTGCCCGCTCGGCAAAGCGAAGTTCCCGTGTGGCTCACTCTTTTACAATGCGCAACTCACTCTCTTTGATTAAGAAACAACACTACGGAAGACATGCTCTAGTGGCTATCTTGAGGTTTCCTGGCTACTCCGCCATAGATCATACTCAGATCTCCCGGCAGTTCCACAGGGTTACCCTCAAAGACTTGATGTTTGTGCTTCATACCACCGAGGATATAGCGAGCAATCTGAAAGGCATCTAAAGGTGCCCAAGCTGGTGACTCACCCTGAAAGGGATGTCTTCATAGTCCATCCCAATCCACTCTTCCTTCGGCGAACCTGCAATTTCAGCAGTGAAACGATCCCAAAATTCCTTTCCAAGTATATCCAACCAAGCCTTGTGAAACCAGCGCAGACACCAAATGCACACTCACCTACGACGAATCCAGTCTCACTCAGCAGGCGCTCCATCTCCTCGGGAGTGATGAAGAGTCTCCAGTCATGGGTATCGTTGTACATGACCTGAAGTAATGGCAGAGGTGATTCACACAGGTAGAGGCGATCTCACACCTGGAGGATCTCCTGAGCAATCAACCACACTAGAAGGTAGCTCTTGAAGTTCCTCGATATAGTGTCGAATACGACAACCCCGCCTGGCTTGAGGACACGATAGATCTCCTGAATAGCCTTCCGCAGATCCATTAAGTGGTCCAGCACTTCGGATATGATAACACCATCGAAGGAGTTATCAGGAAATGGTATATCGTATGCCGATCCAACTTGATAGTGCAGATTTGGAATATGGCGTCCATGCTCTCGTGCTTGCTGTAGGGATGCCTCACTGATATCTATACCGGTGATATTATAGCCGTAAGTTGATGCCATGTCTTCAGTCAAGAGGCCGCCACCACAACCCACGTCCAAGTATCTTCCTTTAGAAGGGATCTTCCCGCCTTTGGAGAGGTGACGATGGAAAAAAGGACAGCGAATGACGTTGGTCTTTCTCAGAGTGTAGACGATCTCTTCCTCATCCCACCAAGAAACATCATCATATAGATGGTTGTCGATACGAGTATCTTCTTCTTTTATGACGGCGAGCCTGTCAGGATAGGGAGTAGGATTGAACCTCGACCTCGAGAATAGCAGTGCTGCCAGAACAACAGCCGTCGACGTCCCAAGCACGCCGAAGGAGACCATAGTTCTATAGGAAAATGACCAAACACTCAACTGGGATCTCATCATGAAAAGTCACTAGGTGACTTCCGTCAATCTCAGGAGCAGTTCCAGATACCGATTTCGAAACTCAGAGTTACTCATACACGTATATAACGATGTTGGAATCAATACTGCATGTTAGAATTGATTCAATGATCATAGTAGGCCCTAACACGATTCCCGTAGCACGCATACGCACCGTTACACAGTTGCGTCGCTCATCTCGAAGATTCCCATATCGCACATATTTGCTTAGATTCAATGAAGTCCACAACCGCATCGACAAGCACGAAGATCGATACACGGACAACGTCCAGGATGTATAACCAACTCTACTTTTATTCTATCATATAACATCACTATAAACCCCATCATCGATATGTGTCCCGACCTTGCCGAACCGATCAACAGCAAGGTATGTTCAACCTCGGATAGAGACCATGAATCAGCAGGCAGACAGAGACTCTGTCACTCAGTTGATATTCACACAAAATTCACAAAGGATGAGTGCCCCAAAAGCTATTGATGGTCCTCATCTACTGCTGCACTCTGCATTATAACACTGTAGGGAAGTTGGCCAAATTGCGACGAGGCGATTCGTTATCGGCGCCGCCGACTCGTGTGCTTTTCTACGTGAAGTGAGCTACCTTCAGTGACGACCACACATGTGTGTATACAGGGAGTCTAATCGTCGTTTCACTACTACTACAGACAGAAGTTTGATGAACTCGACTCCCTCGAAACTCGCATATTCTATTCTTATCAATGCAACCCTTCGCATGCACACAATGAGTGAACAGCGATTAACAAGACTACAGTCAACACAAGAGCCACTTCCAACGTACAAGAGTGTTCAAATATACAGGTGCATTAACGCCTTACAATGTATTGTACATCATCCGAGAGCCGTAGACTGGTATTAAAGTAGTAATCAACAACTCTTCACCGACTTCCCTATTGACGTGCTATAGTATAGAATAGTCGTACTCCACAGAACGCGGAATCATCGCAGTTTCATGCCTCTTCTCTGACACAACTCGATTTCCCCCATCTTCGCGGTGCGCTCCTGGACTAGATATCGGGGTGGACATTGGCGTACCTATTTTGAATCTTACCATCTCAAAAGATACTCTTTCCGCTTCAGTCACCTTCAGTCACCCCCGGCTTCACGCGCTTCATCGTTTCGTTCAGTTCTTTCCGATATTTCACAGCAGCCTCGAAAGCTGGATGCAAACCCAGACGCAAAATGCTAAAGCCCTTCGTGCGAGATTTCCCATCAGGCTCTCGTTGCCTAATGTACCTGGCAATAGCCTCTGTCAATCTATACAGATTTATACACGAATAAACCTTCCACCAATTACAGTTTATGTTCACTCCTAATAGGTAATGGTATAGGTGCTAATAGTTCAGGTTCAGACGGTTACGTTCGAGGCTAAGTTTGAGTTTCATAGTTCATCGGCTAATACTCAAATAGTTACTAGTAACTTATCAGTGTTGGAGGAATATATATTCGCTTTCCTCAGCTGATCTCAAGAGCTTTCTCACTTACTATATGAGTTTATATACAAATTCGGCTAGAAATGCACGGAAACCAACAACAATAATTACCCAAAATTTTCTCATTATTTTCGTCTGCTCATCAACACATGTAGTTGACCATGTGCATATTTCCCCCCCAAACTGTAACTGATAGTTTACGTTCATCTCTTTTCTGAATCGTTAAACCCGACTGACCATGTCCGACTAGATTTGTTGTAGTATACGCCCTCATTCTTGCCGACATCGATCATAGCTCTCGATGGCTCCACAGGATTCCCTCGCGGCTTTATTGCGTTATTTCGACGACCATCCGCTTCAAGAGATCGTAGTGGCACTGACTCCTAAGACCGAAAATTTAATTGATAATGGGCGGGTTGCATAAAATCAAACGTCATTCTAGTAAAACTGTGAACATTCAAAGAAGAGACCGTCCTAGACAGTTACCTCCGACTGCTCAGGAGATAAAGTGTCGCTCTTGATGTCCTGACCAAGGATTGAATTCTCATAAATTCCTCAAGGAATTCCATGAGCACTCACACTGCTGCTGCTACTGTTATTATTATTATTTTTTCGTTTTAACAACACATTTTTCCGATAATCCTCAGCCATTTCCATCGCCTTCTCATAACCACACCTTCAAATTGATGACCATAAAAATGTCGCACGTTGTAGTACTTCCGAGCGGAGAAACTTTTCGTTCTTAATTTCCCCGCGTCCATCCACCTGGCAATCCAGCTTTGGCCTGTGCTCATAAATCATCGTCCGTAAGTGCCCACTTCGCAACCTACTTTGTCCAACCCACGACACTCCTTTAGATTTAGACCGCTTGCCAGAGCTCCTTTTTCGAGATGCAGTGCTCAGTTGAACCTCTATTATTTCGTCGTCTGGGAAACCGCAGAGAAATTGTACCTGATTTTAGTTGAGATGATACCACCGAATGAATTCTTCCCCAACCTCCTTATCAGCGTCGTCATCATCATACATCCACTGCACACGTTCCGTAGGCGCCTGTCCGTTTCGGATTTTGAAGAAGCCAGACTATACGATGAGGAATTGGCGTGGTATGGTTGCCGAAAATAACCCACCTGTGCGCTTAGTATATAATCATCATTAGACCCAGAAGATTTCTCCGCCCGAAAGGCTCCTCCTGTCCGGGCCCGTTTAGACCACCCTAGAGGCATCTGCGGCACCACTCCCACTGAGGGTCGCTTCCTAATACAAGTATCAGACTTGCACCATCGTAAACTCCGCATCATCTACTCACCGTGTGGACGGTTCACTGCTCTCACCACATGGTTCCTGAACACTATGTAAAGCACGAGCGGCGTTGGCTCTGGTGATCATACTATTCATGCGCTGCAACTAAAAACGACAACAACTTGATTTTTCCTACTGTATGATGAACTATTGAAACAACCTACATTTTCCTCCGCCCCAAAGCCGGGCCCCGTCCCTTTCGGCAATACTCCAGGCGCTGCTGCCTTAGCGATTCGAAACTACAGGATAAGAGCATTCACTTGTTTAGACTTCATAAAAACGCGATGGTGTTCATGCGCATCTCCGCGGTACCGTAAATCGGACACTTCTTCGGAGGAAGGCACGCGGCGATTCCTCCCGATAACATAACTAAATTTCCGCAAACGCATATTCAATCTGAGGTTATCAATGCTCAAATCATAGTATATGTTTTGTATTTGCAAGACATATATACATTTACACACAATAAGAACAATACCCGCACTAAATATTGCTATACAATATTCTCGCCGAATACTCCAATGATGAATTTTTTTCTCACGGGTCAATCCCAGTTTACTACAGATGCGTGTGGCCTTACTTTCCTCCACTCCCCTTGCAGCTCCCGTCGTTGCATTATTAGATTCTGTCGCTCTCTGCTGAGGACTCCAAGCAAACCAACAAGTTGCTGTAAGGTTTGATCCAGAAGAAACTGAACGTCGAAGCACCGCGTGTCATATACTCCCGATGTTAGTGTGTTGTCCTACTATAGGATCGGTCCCAGGTTCGATCCCTGGAGACGGCAACCTTTGAAATGCAGCTTCCAATCGAGCGTAGTGCTGCTGGTCTTGCGTCATCTCTACTGCATCAGCTGATGCACTTGTCTCCTCCTGCCCCCGACGCTCATTCCCAACTTGTGGTTCCCGGCGGGCCGAGACATCACAACCAGCGTGCGCTACACTTGTGGAGGAAGTGCCTTTCTGGACGTCAGAATTGCCCTCCGAATGCGGTATGGTAGAGGAACTACTCATCGGGCCCTTTTCGCTGAAGCGAGTGGAACAAAGCAATCCTGATATAAAACTTATTATCAGTCAAGTAGAATCGAATTCGGAATGGTATCAGAGTTGCTCACCATGAAGTGACCGGTTGTAATACAATATACATGCCAAGGCTACTGAGGCGGACTCTCAGCCGCAACGCCAAACCCGCGGCCCTCTATTTAGTCGCTATAGTGTCTGCTGATATTCATATATAATGTTTCCCCATTGCACTTTGAAGCTTATACATCATCATCAATTTTATCACACAGACGCAGTTTAATATGCGCCACAGAAGAGCCGCCGGCCATCCCGTAGATTTGTAAGGCACCCGCATGCAGTTCGGACGGACGCAGCGACTTGAGGTATAATTTATCGTAATTATATATAACTTTGAAACTGTTAAACTTCACGTCTACTCTAAATCGATCATATATATCATTTTCGGGCGTGCGCTTTTTCCGACGAATGTCGTTAGTAATTCTTGTCATCTCGCAATCTTGGACTACTTTCGAGTACGCATGTTCATAACCAATAAGCGAGAGTTTCTTATGATATCAGCCTAAGCACTTCCCCGAAGATAAATCGACGCTGATGTACCAATGACGTATTCACAACTCGAATTTTTCAAGTAGTAGCGTTCCAGCGAGCGCTCGTTGTGAACTTTACTGTCCCCTCCTCTACACAAGCCGTCTCATTTGTCGCCATTGACCTTTGCTAGTGATTTGTTTATTGAGTTTACACTATGCTGGATATAATCGCAGCTAAAAAGCAGCACTCTGATTATACTTGACCGCTTAAGCTAAGGTATTCCTCCACCCAGAGGAGACACATTGTGTGCGATAATGATGATGCGCCGCCGCCTCTACTTTCTGATTCCTGTACGCGGAACTTTCACCATCGAACGAGTTCGTCTTGTGCATGCGTACAGACACCGAAGCATAAGGGTGATTATGTGGTCGCGAAGGGATTTGATCGCTCATGGTAGACTGTATGTGACAGTCTATGATGTGCATGCTATTCAAGGTGACTATGTTATGACTTAGATTTCCTGATCCTTGCACAACGCTACTAAGCTGTTGTCCTCATTCATTCTCGAGAGGCTTCTGAGCAGTCTGTAATTGTTGTTGTCCACGGGTGAGACTAAGCACAACAGGGTAAGTTAGGATCCAGCTTTACTTCCATGACTTCCAGTCTCTGGCGAACGCTACCGGTGGAGAACCTAACGAGTCTTCTCAGCGTGGCCACCAAACGGCTTCCTCATATGATGTAGCATATGCATATACTACACATACAGATGATATGAAGACACAGTTCGCCTTTTCTTGTCCACGCACTTGTAATCAGAATGCAATGCTTTCCACTCACCCATCAGGTCTGCCTGAAGACGAGCCTGACTTTACCCCATGTGATTTCCTATTGATATCGATGAGCTATGGTCCGCAAGTGACAGGTTCGTGTCAGTCATAGTCTGTTCTTTGTTGATTCCTCACCAATTGGTCATCCTGGCGTTCTTTGTTCATCCTGCCTATCACAAGAAGCGATAGCAACAGTATGTATGAACTCGGCCCGTGGTATGATACCCATACAATTTCCACCTGCTCGCGATGATATGTTCATCCAGTAGTAAATGTTTCCATCTCCACACCAAGGCACTGCGATCTTATTCACAAGCTTTACACTCCCGTTACTCACATAGGAAAACCAAACAGGCAATTCTCATTCTACACACAATTGATATCTCACACACTCATGCCACTAGATCTCAGCGTCAACCAAATCATAATCATCTTCATCTTCATCTTCATCATCATCCTCTGCCTCCTTATCCCAGTCGACCTCAATCTACCACCAACAGTTCATCTCCGAGTCACCGCTAGTGGACCCACATGCGTCTCAGCAGCTGAGACAACAACTCTTCCATCCTCGTCAACTTGTGCTCCACTCGCACTACGAATAGTCGTTCCTGAGTAGTAAGTCAAGGCTCAAGACCATCGACGTATTTTTCCAATTTTCCTTTGTTTCAGCGTCCCAATTAATGGACGAGTTTTATATACCACATCATTTGCAACTGAACTACGGAAGAAGGCGATTCCAAGATCACTCTCGGGAACCTGCTGTAGTGTATAAAATTCTCCCGTGAACTGGGGCGCGATAAATACTGTAAAGAATGTCCACATCCTTCGGGTAATACTAGAAACGTCTTCATCATCATTATCTTCATCATCCATTGCTTCCAGCTCAGCCTCCAGCGCAGCAGCAGCTTTCTCCGCTCGCTTTTCCTCAGCGGCCTACAAAGAATGAACAAGTCTAGAAGTAACGATATCACACAACAACTACACTTGTTTTCGTTTCGCATAACACGCGATTTCGTTTGTTGTTTTTCGTATATCTCTCTCTCACCCAACAAGACTACAGTACAGACCAAGTCCTTATGCAATTTAACACCTTCGGGATGACTGGCCTCATTTACGTCAATCGGATCACACTGATGTTACCAAAATTCGATCCTCCGACTCAAGAAATAAGAGCCATCTCAACACTGTATGAACAGTATTACTTTTGCTTGAGCCATGGCCTGTGGCGCAATCAGCGACATAACATCGGGGTTACGAGTAAGCAGCTCACAGTTCAAACCGTTGGAGGTCACGTCCTGACAACACGCTACTACTACTACTACTACTACTACTACTACTACTACTACCACTACTACCACTACTACTACTACTGCATAGTAGACAAAACTTACATTATATTTCACTTTACCCGAGCTCAGCAGAACTTGTACAGTTTTTGCATGGCGTTTGAGTGGTCCAGCACACGCACGATGAAGTGGCTGGAGACCATCAGCGTGCTGATGCAGAGGATTCACATCCGAATCCAACAGAGCCTCCATCACTTTATATCGACCTACCAAAAAACATATCCACGTCTCTGAGAAGCACATGGACAGATGCAACACACAGCCACCTGATGATTATGTATTTATCATAGATCATGTTAGTTACTGCTAATACAACACTAAGGTTGGTAATACGCCAAAGGCCTTCATTATGACGTCGCAGTATTGGAATATATGTTTCCTTTCCTCAGCTGAGCCCAGAAGTTCCCTCACTGATTATAGGAGTTCATATACGAATTCGGGTAGGAGTGTTGAGAAACCAATAAGAGATTTCCGACACATGTAGTTGACCATATGCATATTTTCCCCCCACTGCGACCTCGCCGTTTCATACCGCCATACCATCATCTCACTTATAGTAACTCACTTCATCCAACAACTACTTATTATTATCAATATACTATCAAGTTTTTTTACTCCTAAAAACCGCATCCTCCTGTAAGTTTTCTTTCCTATACATTCCACTAAAATCAAGTAGTGTATTAGCCAAGTTTTGATCACTCTCTTCAATGAGAGTACTACTATGAGTCAACATAGACTACGTACAATAGTACTCCAAAACTTACCCTTAAAATAGCATATTCAGCGCCCAGCACTAGAGCCAGAATTCATAACTCATATACTCATATTGCGGAGCGAGCGGAGCATATACCGCAACAACAGGCACTTTCGCGCTGTGCGTGCGTGCGTGCAAAATTATTCTGGCTTAAAATGCATTATTCTGGCATAGGTCCCGGGGATCGAACCGGGGACCTATGTAAAATTCATTGATTGAGTCCATGGACGTGTACTCAGTGAGCTCCGCCCCTTCGCCACGAAGGCCTAGTGACAAGACGCCAAGAAAGCAGATACCATGATCGCGTTATAATTTCATTCATTCCTCAAAGACGTTATTTCTCACCTTGATAAGCCGCAGCATGAATTGGAGTGTATCCCTGACCATCGGCAATGTTGGGATCAGCACCATGCTGTAGTAGAAATCTCACCGCCCATGATTGTCCTAAGGCAACCCACTAACACGCATAGACACCAGTAGCCACTCGTTACCAGATATGCTCGCGGCCATCAACGCAGTGTGGCCCATACCACCCTTCTCATTAATCTTCTTCTCAGCTGAGGAATCCTCAAAGAATTGCTTCAACTGCATGATATCGCCTTTACGCGACAACGTGACCAGAACAGTATCCCCTAGCGGAATTTTCATAGGGCGATTTATTCTCTCGGACCCTCACCTTCAACGTCGTGGAGTTCATCAGCCATAGCATACGGATCGTCTTCAGATAGTTCACTTTGAGTCGATGCTCTCACAATGAGGATTTGTAAGACCATGGGCAGAACCATCATAGTGATCAGAAGACGCATTTCGAGAGAAAACTGAAACTTATCACATTGACGAAAAACGCCAGCATTTCAACGGTGTTGAAACCAGTCGCGATTGTGCAAGCTCATGACGTTTAGTATTAGTGCCTCAGCCAGGGTGCTCCAACCCTGGCAAAGTCCTGCGAAACACTATCATCAAAAACCTACCTACTTCTCACCATAAATCACCCATGCAGTTCGTTGATCTGTTCAGTGATGTACTCCAAGAACCGCTGATGAACGTCTAAGATCTCCACTCACCTTTGCAGTGCTGTCAACTTGCTACTGTTGCTTGCATCTCCAGCATAGGTTGAGTTAGCGAGCTAATGATGCATCTTGAAATAACACACCGACGTGAAATTCTCGGCTATGAGCTCCTATAGTTGACGTTACATATCTTCCAGTAGCTACCGCTCTCTCGCCATCGACTGGACATACCATCAAAATATCCCTACCAGAATTCGAACCCGCGACCTCCACCTTATCATTCGCTACCTCATCCCTGCCGCGCTATACTCCCGATAGTAATACAGAAGCAGAACCATTCACACTGACAACAAGGGCGCCCACATGCCGCAGGAGCGACAGCTTTCGTTGGTCAAGACTGCTCTTGCGTTAGACGAATTTGAACTTGCGCTTCCAAATTCATAAATTACATTTACAAATTTGAACTTCCATCCCGATAAAAAACTCAAAAAATGCATTTCGACAATTTTTTCTTCCATTTCCTGAATTCGAAATTGGCAAGGTGTACAAGTCTGGCAGCCACCACCACCACATGATCAACACTTTAAAGAGAATCACGAATTCGTAAAGCAAATGCCATCGTTAGCATCCACACCTCCAACTCGGGAAATTGCTGATTCCGATAACGACCAAAGTGTTTAAGAGTTTTCCTTCAGTTACTACTCACTATGAGAAAACGCCCTTGTGAGCTGCAGACCATTAATGTCTAAGGAACTCCAAGATCACTCACACTATAGTTGCCACTGAAAACACCATCACACATTGGCGCTAATACTACACTAACACGTATTGGTAAAACAGAAACGTGAGGTCATCCTTGGACGCGACGGCCACACAAGACAACCCGAAAAACACCGTTTTCACCCGGGTAAAAACAACAATTAAAGTGTTGTCGAAGGACAGTAAAAAAGATACAGTCTATGCTAACTGATGAATCAATTAAGAAAACGTTACAGCGTAGTAGTTTCATTTTCCAACCGCCGTTAACCTTCTTCTGGTGCGAAAATGGTAAAACGACGCCCATAAAGTGAATACCACAGTGAACAGAGCAACAACCACCCAAAGTCCTTTATACATTGTTGTTATTCGCAACCTCAACACGGTCAAGCCAATAAACGTGAGCAGAGCTTGTAGTCCATAACAGAACACGTTGTTAATCATGCATAGCATACCGTATAGATTCTCACCACCATTTTCCACTGTAGTATTCTTCATAACACGTCCGTTTTCAGCTTGGACGAAGGCGTTGACGAAATAATAAGTGGTGAAGTAGACCACGAACGAGCTGCACATTGGCACAATGCTTCCCCACCACGCCATGACAGTAACAGCAATCAGCGAGAACCAAGCAAATACACCAACTGTAATGTGCGGATGACTTTCAGCCCAGTTCGAGAGGCGCTTATAGGAGGCAACCAACGCCGAACATGTACCAAAAACCTGTGAAATAGCAACCACCGTGCCGTTGTAGTTAGGAACACCATCACGCGTTGCGATCACATCGTAAAGGGAAGTTTCATAGCCGTATAGAATACCATAACACGCCGCAGCTCCAATCCACCATATTATTATAATAAGATAGGGAAAGTGACCGTAGGACAACTCCAATGTTTTCCCAACCTCAGCAGGACGTGGGGCTTTAGGTCTGTCCACTGGCGTTAAGAAAAATACGACTACAGCTGATGTAGTCAAAGACGCCATTGAAACATACAGGAGTACATCATAGCTCAGATCCCATTGATTTAACATGAGATCACCGAGGACCCCAGAAGAACCATGCGAGCTGACGTGACATGCCAAGGTGTAGGAGGCGATTTTCTGATAGTCTTTTTTAGCGACCAAATGGAAAATGTAACCGTAGAAAATGACCTCAGCGGCTGACCCGCAGGCATAAAATGCTTGGCAGAGTTGCATTTGCCAGATTTGAGTACCAAAGAGTAAAAGTAATCTCGTTGCTACTCTTCCCAAAGAACCACAAAAAAGGACAATTCGATAACCCAGAAACTCCGCGATGAAGCCAGAGACGAAAATAAGAACAAGTGCTGAGTAGGTCCACACCGGGAAGATCTCATTGTTGATCTCAGCTTCAGTGAAGCCCTTTACTTGTCTTAGGAACGCGGGCAGATGAGGCTCCGGTGGTTTAAATTCCAACAGGAATATGTAAAGGCAGACCTTCAACGCTTCTAACTTGAACCGTCGGGCAAGTCGTAGGTCTACCACAGACTCTACGGTGTCATCAACATCTTCATCGACCACAGAACACGATATTGTTATGTCCACCTCGGGAGTATCATCATGTGTAACAACCATGAAAATAAGGAGTCGTGATTGAGAAAGTAAGGGAAATACTAAGAGCTGACAAAGAACGAGAGATCGTGTTTTTCAAGAGACCTCTTTCGAGTTACAACAGCACTTCCAGGATTGAGTTTCAAGTGCGAATTCCAATCCTAGAAGCGCTGTTGACGCTCAGGAGCTCCGGATGATCCTTGACCAACGGCAAGGACCTCTGGAAAATATTGTATTATTGACAAGTGCTAGCTTGTGTGTGACTGAAGTCTGCCATGTGGCTTGCCCTGCATCACTCACATTTGCACAGCTTTGTGTTATTGAATTTTGGCACTTATGTTATTGTAAATGTAACAAAAATGTCGCGCAGCACCCGTAAGAATATCATGACTATGATCATGCGCTGATGTATGAGTTTCATATCCTTGTACAAGTTTCTCAAGTACCGAGCAACGTAGGACCGCGGCGGAATCGACGAGTATATCGGATTCGCTAAATAATGTCCTTATCGAGATGGAATGGTCTCTACGGGATTTCTGATTGGCATTGGAGAATTAGCGCAATCAGTTATCGTGTTGATTTGTAAAGTGAGATCGAAGAGCGAATGCCGAAGACGCATTCCGCGTGTGATGCCGACTGGTCGTCCAAGGGGACTAGAGGGTTCCGAGTGAATCGGTTCGATACACCTAAGTTGGTGACGTAGGGAAGAAAAACCAACTCAACTGGTACCTTCTCTGCGGATGGAGGTGCGAAAATCCGATACGCAATAGAGCCTACGCAATATTCGTCCCTTTTACGGTTAGCGTGCTCAAGCTGCAGATCGACCTTGAAGGGGTCTACGACTATGTCTTAGTCGTTCGATTTAAGTTATGCTAACAAAAAATGAGCTCATCGATCGACTGGGCGCGCGCGAAATCGTTACCAAAGTCGCGCGCCACAAAATTGTCTCCGGGCGGTTAGCTTCACTTTGAACCCGTGACGGGTCATCCGTCGTCAAGTGAAAACATCACTCTTTAGGTGCACAATTTTTTCACGACGATTTGACGGTTTCATGGACGATGGTCGATCCGGGTGGGTGAAACATTCGCAATTTATACGTCACAAAGAATTTCCGCAAAAGCTAGTCTTGCTACTTTACTCAAGTTCGGTCACCGTTTTCTTCGGATCAGGTCTCATCTCGTGAACCAAACTTGGCATCGCGAAGCCGTATCGCGGTTTTCGGTCCAACAGTAGAGCTACCTTTTGTGACAATGGCGCGCGCGGAAGATTTTCAGTTTTTCATGACTTGCGTATCAAACACGATCTCATCGTTGTAATGGATTTTCGCGCGTTTTACGTCTGTGACAAGCCCGGTATTCGAAATATGAAGTATTTCACGGAATACGTTTTCCCACTACTGTTCTTTACGGGTGAAACTCCAGTGTTTGCGTAGCGCACGAAATTGATTTCACTGCATCCATCACTCGCAATACTCTTCTGTTTACTCTCAGTTCTCGCGCATATCAAATCGATAATGCAAAATGAGGAAAATGTCACTACACTGGAGGACAAGCCCGATCTCGTCAACATTCAAGATTCCACTTCTCATCTATCAAAGCCCCCCTTAGGAAATGTATTCACATGCTGGACCGTCTTAGCGAAAACTATGGTCGGCACCGGTATGCTCACGTTGGCTTATGGGTTTTCCAAATGCGGTTGGGTTCTCGGTTTCGTCCTCCTTATCTTCGCCGCAGTAGGCGCTGTATTCACATTACATCTACTAGGGTGTTTGGCAATGCGTTCTCAAACAAGACATGTCAGCTTCTACACTGTTGCTGAAGACTGCGCACCATGGTCGCGATGGATCGTCGATTTGGCTATTGCTATCAAGTGTATCGGTGTTGGAATTTCTTACATTCAAGTCTCCTCCGACACAATTTCCCTAACGATTAATACACTCGGTGGGAACTTCATGAATCAAACTCTTTTACGCGATATCATTGTAGTTATACTCGTCCTTGTCGTGTCACCAATATGTCTCGCAAAAAGCATATCTCGTACAGCTATTGTCAATGTCCTCGGTCTGGTCTCGGTATTTTACGTTGTTATACTATGTGTCTGCTTCATTCGATTAGATACTCCTACTCACATTTCACTACCACACTCTTCGAACTTTTTGACCGTCTTGTCAGTTTTCCCCACTTTCATTTTCGCTTTCACTTGTCATCAAAACGTCTTTTTATGTGCTGAAGACCTCAAAAACAGAACTCAGAGAAAATTAGATATCGCCGCGTTCGCTGCTGAAGCTATTGCTCTTTCTTTTTACATAGTGGCAATAGTCTTCCCATACTTGACATTCGGTGACACGGTATCCTCCAATTTTCTCTTATCGTATGATGCCCACAACCCCGCCGTTATGGTAGCATATCTCTTGCTTGGTATAGCCGAGACTTGCGCCTTTCCCTTACAAGTTCTTCCAGCGAGGAAGTCATTAATTGTACTCGCTTTCCGCGGGAAAAGTATATCACCGCGAGCAGAGTTATACTCGCGTTTAGGAGTAGGAACGGGCATTCTTCTGTTGACTATCGTTGTCGCTCTGAGTGTCCGTAGTCTCGGAGTGACTTTATCTTTCGTCGGAGCAGTCGGGTCCAATACTGTAACTTTTATCATGCCATGTTTCCTTTATTGTATGGCCATTCACAAGGCAGGGTCACCCAAAGGCGTGAAATGGGTGTTCTCTGCAATACTATGTATAATTGGTTTGATTATACTTCCTTTATGTTTGTCGTCGTTAATTTACGAAACAGTTTCGAAATAGGAAAGTTATGGTCATGGTCTCCGAGTCTTGTAATTCTGCTGTGGTATTTTCTGATTATTTCAATTTTATTGAATTTCAGTCTGGTCTATTCGTTCGGTTGTGTTGTAATGTAGAATGTAAAAATGTTGTAAATGTTAGAATGTTGAAATGTAAATACAAGTCGATTCACATGGTAATAGAAACATGCTTATGGAATCTTTACTTCTTGTAAAGCTGGCCATAATCAGTGAAATCAATTGTCATTCCACAACACTGAAAAAACCAATAACGTAACTCACGATGAGTAATTCACCTGCTCCATGAACGAATCAATGCCACCGAGATCTTCCTCTAGCTTCTCGAGCATCCATCTCCTCGAGTCAGTGTCTGATGTGTCCTGAACACTCCGCAATGAATACGGCGAATATCCAGTGGGAGAACAATGCACATGCTCAACTTGGCTCGTGTGTTGGTGATAATATGAAAACTTAGGAGAAATTTGGCTGAATTCTTGTTGGTTTTCACCTGAATTCGTATAAATAAAGATAATTCCTCAGAATTTTCATATTGTCATCACCAACACATGTCGTTGAGCGTTTATATTCGTTTACCCTAAGCGTGTCCTTGGACGTCAAATCAGTAGGATCACTGTACTCGAACAGTCGGCTCAAATCTATTTCCGAAAAGTATCTACCAAACAAATAAGGCAGGAGACAATTATTGTTATTCATTCAGATTAATTGATATATCAATTATTCTATTATCATTCAGATTCAGTTCAGATTCGACAACCAAGGTAGAAACGAGCAGACTAAGAGCACTTGGAACTGCTCCCCTCACGTCGAAGGGTTGGAGCTCGGACCCTAGCTGCTTGACGGTCCTCTACTGTACGGCAAGCAGCCAGAGACCCCCCAGTAACAAGGGATGAGATGAGTGGGTTGAGTTCGAGTTGATCTGGCCTTAAAGGAAGATATACGGTATCTTCCATGCATGATGTACACACTGCTTTGGATCACTCTACTGCAACTTGGTAGACATTCGCAACTCACCACAATTATATTGTAATGAGAAGCGAATGTCTTGAATATTTCATTTACTGCCTTAACACAGCGAACCTTCCAAAAAAGCTTTTGGCGAAGATTTGCCTTCGTGCCTTGTTTAGATTCAATCTGATGACAACTTACTTCGCTTGATCTTTATCCTCTAGAATGACTTTTGAATCACCGATTTTAGTGACCTCTCTCTGGAAGATTCTCTCTTCAATTGTGCCTGAGTACCTTCATAACGACTAAAGCAGCGAGCAGTGATGAACTCGGCACTCCTCTCTAGTGGAGGAGAGAGTGTTACCCCTGAGAAAGACAACGCTACAAAGATCTACTCCTACCGCTGCAAACAAGCCTATAAGCAATAACGTCACGTCTCTGACCAATTCGATACGCTCGAGCCACAGCTTGCTGAAAATATAACAAAAATTTCGCGTAAAATTCGCAAAAATTTTCATACGTCATCATCACTAGGATTCCAACTTGGACTGATCAGCACAACTCTGTCTGCCGCAGTAAGAGTAAGCCCGACATGGCCGCATCGCGTCGAGAGAACAAATGCGAAATATCTGACAACAATAACTCAGCGAAATACCTTAGAATTTCTGTAAGTCACTTTTTGGAGTTTTGAAATTTTCTGATTTTTCGTTGCCGATCACTTGAAGGGGTACTGCCATCGATGCGGAGACAGCTCATCCCGTCGGTCCTCAATATAGTATACTGAAAGTAAATCAGAAAAAAAGCCTGCCGCATTCTGCACTCACC
This sequence comes from Perkinsus marinus ATCC 50983, assembly GCF_000006405.1. Taxonomy (NCBI): domain Eukaryota; phylum Perkinsozoa; order Perkinsida; family Perkinsidae; genus Perkinsus; species Perkinsus marinus. Next base: position 110,258 of record NW_003213971.1, read on the forward strand.
TGAACTAAGTCTAACATGCTAGTCCAGGGGCAGAATAGGAGAACACGGTGACCATTCTCCTTAAGTCGGCGTAGTAAGCAATGCAACACCTGACATGCGGTGACACCAGTAGGAAGTGTTGGAGGGAAATATGTTCGCTTTCCTCAGCTGAGCTCAAGAGCTAGTCATAAAAGTTGGGTTAGAAGTGTACAGATATCAGCAAGAATTCCTCAAAATTTCCTCAAAATTTTCACGTAAGATCGGAAAATACTTGAAGTTTTGAGCTCAATGCTTCGATCTTCCGACCATCATCTTGTGGCAGAGCGCGAATCATGTGCTTGTAATTGTCCATCGCTCCGTCGTCGTTGTCAATCCTGAAAAGCACCACTTTGAGAAATTTTTCAAAGTTAACTCACCAGGTAACATCCTCGTCGTCATCATCATCCTCATCGTTATTATCCTCATTTTTTGCTATGGAAAGTTGTAGGTCATCTTTCTCCACATTCTGCGGAAGCGCATCCAAGCTAATTCCAAATGCTGTTCGCCTAAGATGACACTTCATCCCCAGTGTTACAATCCAGGATCATTCAGGAACCTACAATATTCCCGGGGAAGTCATTTTCAATTTTCCACAGATGGCTAGGAACACATTCTTCAATCAGTTTCCCACGTAAATGTTATCATCACATTAGCAACATCATTTTCCTCAATGTTATCAAATCTTAGGGAACGTTATTTCTCAAAGCTAAATCAGGCATCCGGGGTTGAAAATTTACATGATATGTTTTGCTTTTTTTCGTAAGAAACTCACTTACCATTTTTGCTCAGCTGGTGGCAATAGAAATAGAGGATGGTTACAAAGAGTCCTCAGTGTAGAGATACAGCGAAGGACATGCATGCCCTTGCTACCATCTCGATTATTGGAGCAAGCTCGACGTACTTGCTGAAAGCGAACTATGGTTAATGCCGAACCCAACAATACAAATATATGACCACTCTGCTCAGCTGAGCTCGGGAGTGTTTTCAAAAACCAACAAGAATTTTCTCTAAATTTTCCACCATATAATTTCGTGGTCTCCGTCCTTTGTTGCTGTTCTACTGAGGCACTGCGGCATTCGAGAAATATATCAGAACTACGATGCAAGATGTAATTCGCATCGTGTCTCAAATTGCAACGGTTCTTGTTGTCGATGAACTGACTGCCCTATACGCAACTAAGAGATCAATCGAACAAACCACCACGTAAAAAGAATAAAAATTTAACCATGCGTAAATTTTTCCCCCCCTACACTGGAGTTCTTACTCGCGTATTGAGATACTCTTTATAAATATCCAACTGCTCCTCTGAGAGTCCTATCCATACTATCACCTCCAATTTGGAAACCTGAGCAAAAACAGAGTCGCTCGTGTCACCATTTTCAAGTGTGTCACATCTCCCTCTGTTATCTCATCAACATATTTTTCCCTTCGCAGCACATAGTCGTATATAACAGCGTTCAGCTCCTCCACGGCTAAGTCTTTATTTTTTTCCTGAATACCAAAACTTGAATATATATTTGGTTTCCTCAGTGGAGCTCAAAATTTTCCTCAAATATTATTGGAATTTACAGTAAAACTTCACAAAAACGAACGAAATTTTTCCACAATTTACAGGAATATTTCCAGCTCGGGAATTTCCTGACTATACTATAGGAATGTACACAAGATTTAGGGTGAAAAATCACAAAAATCAACGTAAATTTTCTGGAAATTTCAGGAATATTTCCAGCTCGGGAATTTCCTGACTATATTATAGGAATTTACACAAGATTTAGGATGGAAAATCACAAAAACTAACGTAAATTTTCTGGAATTTTCTGTAATATTTCCTCATATCGCGTGAAGCAGAATACCACAATCTACTAAGTGTTAAAGTCACCTGAAGCTCAGTGGCTTCGCGACGATTCCCTCTTTTGATAACTTCAGCGAACTTGTTTTTGAAAACCGCAAAGTCTCCCAGAAGGCCCGGTACGGCTGCAAAAACCAGTCAAAAGCAGTAACGAAAACTGACATACCTATTTCCATTAAAGCCCACAGGTCGCAAGGAGTATTCTGTATCGGCGTGCCAGTGAGCAACAACCTATAGGGAGAGCGCGAGCAAAACGAGCGGAGCATATACCGCAACAACAGGCACTTGTGCATGCGTGCAGAATTATTCTGGCTTAACTAGCGAGCGTAAGAGGCCACCAGATAGATCAAACAACGACTCCTCTACATGCCAAGGTTTACTCGGCAAAAACCGTAATACTTAATGATGCGAACAGTTCAAAGAGATGTGGACCAAGAGCTTTTTTGATGGAATAATGTCATATATGAAATTCATTGATTGGAGTTTCACCACCCTAGTGATATGAAAAACATATTCCACGACTACTGCATATCACCGCGAATATCGCCTTTTTCACCGAGTTTTACGACGCCACTCCACGTAAAACAGGTGAAACTGTACTTATTGTTATAAGATGCAAGATTCAGGATGGAGTTTCATCCATGATATGAAAAACACTAGTAAAAAACATATTTCATATTTCACTTGGCGAAAACATGCCCGAGTATAAGCAGTGAATATCGCGTTTTTCACGACGCCACTTCACGTAAAACGGGTTGTGAAATGCCCCTTCCTTATGAAGACCTAGTAGTAGTATTATCGTCCTTACACACTTTGACTTAGCTCTCATGATAGTAGCGTGTTGGAAGAGGGCCGTTCGAGGATTCCTCATCCGCTGAGCCTCGTCATAAACTATGATGTCCCACGGCACTCTGTCGCTTTCCTCCCACATAGGAGAGGCATTCTCATCACAAGCTGAATATCTAAACTCAGCAAAAAAATGATCACCAAAATTACAAAAACTCCTCTTACAGTGGCAGGTTGTCGTTTCGTATGAATGTTTGATTAGCAATGATGATGCAATTCCGAGCCAGCCAAGATTGCCTAACACGACTGATGCGAAAATTCAACTCGTGGAAAATTTTACTTTAATTTTTTCTCTCTCTGACTTGCCGAATTGTAACCACAAAGTGAAATTATATGCCAATTTCCGCACCACTGCGAGGTCTCCTTCTCCCATGTATCTACCACATGCAATGTTAAGGGAATATATGTTCGCTTTCCTCACCTAAGCTCAGGAGGAGTTCCCAAAGCTAATTATACAAATTCGGGCAGAAATGTGCAGAAACCAATGAAAATTTCCTCAGAATTTTCATATTGTCATCACCAACACATGTAAAAAGTATTTTCGCATACGAAAATTCTACCATGTCGGTGGAACCAGGCGAATCGGGCGGCATCACATGACGAACGCAAGGGTAGCCGATGGATCAAACTCCAACTAACATTGAGAAGACTCACCTCGCAGAGACTTCTCACACAGTATGAGCACTCTTGAAGCTAACCGGCCCTTTAGAAGGCCACGCAGGAGCACACAGACCTATTCCAATTTATACAAAAAAATTCACCAAAAAATCACCAACTTGTATGGTTTTTCCCATACCCATGATATCCGCTAAAATTCCTCCTTTTCCTCGTTGGAATAGTTCATACAACCACCTTACCACGCGGCCGTCAAAAAGTTCATAACCAGTCGAATCTCACTTCACGCCTTCTTTTTGATAATCATAAAGTTCTTCGTATTTTTTCCGTTCGACTTTCCATCCTCCCGGTAGTCTAGCATACCTGGAAAACACCAACATGGATGCCATGCCCTAGTTCGCGATCGAATATAATATGAACATGGTCAACTACATGTGTTGGTGACAATATGAAGATCTTCACTTTAAACTTTCAATTCAATCGATTTTGATTTTTAATTTTAATTTTTTCAATTCAAATAACAAAATTTGAAATTTTGAGGATTTTTTGCGGGAATTTTTTGCCATTTTCTCAACATTTCTACCCGAATTTATATGTCAACTTCTAAGCTCAGCTGAGGAAAACGAACATCTATTCCTACTCCAACGCTGGTCACAGCTACACAGTCTTGTCCCAGAGCTGATTTATGGGTACTAGCTCAGCTGTATATATAGTAGGCGTCACCCGAAGAGTTCGTTTCACGTTACCGACATAACCTTCTACTCGACTCGTAAAGAATTTGCAAAAAATACTTCGAGAATTTGGTCTTTAACAAATTCAAACAATATCATGGTATGAAATACAGGGCGCAAAATCTATGTGACAGGTGACACGAAATAGTGGCTACTGTAACTATATTTCCCAATCTTATTCATTGAAATTTCACCCTAGTGATGTGAAAAACATATTTCGAGACTACTGCATATCACCGCGACTATCCGCGTTTTTCGCCAACTTCACGTAAAACGGGTGAGACTCCATTGAACTAGTCGTGAACTACTTCTACCAATACCCCTACTTCTTATCGATAGTGTAACCGTACTGATCGATTTCCTCAGCAACATTTTCCTCATTCTCTACCTGTGGGGTTCTTATCAAATCGCTGTCGGGTTTCTCTGTTTCAGAAAATACCATCCCTCTGCTGAATATCATCATCACTTACCTCTATTAAACAAAGTGGCCACTCCTCTGCTATGAATAGATTCCCTCCTACTCTCCGAGCCACGCCCCAACCTTAAGTCGAAATTATAATATTTACAAAATCAACCAAAATTCAGCCTACCACTCCTCCGTCGAATCCCTCCTCAAGCCCTTCTTCAATCGCCTTCCCACACTAGCTGCTTCCTGACTGCTTATTCCAACTTCTCCCTCACTTTTCGCATCATCGATGATTTCGAGACCCTCCATCGAGTCGAACAGATTTCCCTTGCCAGTCACCTCCGACATGTTCGACAGCACTTTGCTGTTTTCTCCTCGAATCGAATCAGAATATTTTCTCCCAATATCAGCCCCGCTGCTCTCCACAGCGATTCGCGGCGATACACTTTGCCTTACTAGACCCGATCTCACAAGCTGCTCATCGTCAGCAATACTCAACTTTCTTCCGGAGCTCAATTCGATGCTATTATCATCCAATCTCCGCCGTTCCGTTCCCGGAGAGTTTATTTCACGAACACCAGAGCGTGAGTTCTCAACCCCAACATGGTCAGTGGAACTCTAAAGAAATCGGCTAGGCATGAGCACTCATCATCCTGAAAGTCAACACCTACACTGTCCGCTAAGGAGCTCGAAGCTTCGCTGTTCTCATCAGAATTTTTGCTTATTTGAGAGCAGACCGAAGAGCCCTGAATGATCTTGTCCCACAGAATAGCTAATATCCGACTTACTTCCGATGACATGTCTTCTTCGTCTCGATCGTCAATGAAGTCGTTGATGTTGGAAGAGCGTCGAGCCACTGAAAGAAACCCCCTGTTGGGAAAGAGGTTGGTTTTCCCTCAGCTAAGTTGGGAGACTTCCTTCACTAATTATAGAAGTTTCAACACGTCTTGGGGGCAAAAGTGTAGAAAAATCTGTAAGGAATTTCCGGAAATCTCCTCAGAATTTTAATATCATCACCACGCTGGTAACGCGAAAACACTGACAAATTTTTTTCTTACTTTCTTTCAAATTAGCAGGCGAGAGTATAGAAACTCGTCGCGTCGAGGTAGAAGTCGTTTGCCTCTGAAAGTGACTTCAACGACGACTTGTGATCATAAAATTATACCGGTATGAATTGGAACACATCCTCCCCCTCTATTGAAGTGAAAGAGCTGTCAGTAGATGTAGGGGAAGAGGCACTAGACATGTGTAAAGGGCAACCCTAACTAACAGGTTGAGTTCACTACAGTAGAAGTTGACAACTGCTCGGTAGAGACATCCCATGGTTCGTCGATAGCGAGTAATGATTACCAATGTGAGATGGTCGACCACATGTGAATATTTGAGGAAATATTTGTTGTTGCATTGTTGCTGGATAACCCCACAATTGTTCTGGGAATGATGATCCTGATACTCCCAAATCTATCTTGGGGTTGTCCAGCATGCTTCGTGATGCCTACAAGTATCCAATGGCGAGCGAAGGATACAATGAAAGATATGAATAACGCACACAGAAGATACTACTGGACAATAGGTTGGAATAGGTTAATTATTATTTAGATATCGACGATAACTGTAAGATACCGACCACGTCGGTATCTTACAGTTATAGCCGGGCGGTTATGATGAGGTAGCAGTTCTTCGCCTCATATCCTATTGTTGAACTATAATATTATTATTCTCGCTCGGATGCATCTATCGTTTTGGATACGATAAACGGTTTAATCCGTCTCTGGTTTTCTTTTTGCTAGTTAAGTGAAACTAGTTGGTAATTGTTAGGCTGGACTGAGTCCAGTGACTGATTGTGTGATCTGCTACCTCATCATAACTCTAGTTCAACTCTAGTTCTGTCCTCACTAGTATCGCATCGTAATCTCTATTGCCTCACTTGATCGTGTTACAATCTACACGGGATGTTGCTTAGATCTGGAATGAAATTGTCTAACAATGATCGCTGTGCATTTTCTCATTATTCAACAGGTTTAACTCCCTCTACACCTCCGTCTAACAACGCGACTGAACCACCAAGAAACACATCTACTTCGAGACCACTACTGATTTCTTCTAGCTCTGCTCTAAGTCGTCCCGTACATGCTACAAAACGGGCGAGCGAGAATCTTTCCGTAGTTTTTTGAACATTTCTTTGGACAAATGCATTTTGCCACTACATCCCCCCTCCCAGAGAAACGGCAAGCATATAGTGAAAACAAAATGAATGATATCGTATTACCACTCATGAGACTAACACTGGTGATCATTACTTTGCTGTTGATATTTGCATTCAACTCTGTGAGTGGATGGATCAATTGTTATTTAAAGATGTTCCTTGTATTTATTGGAAACGGCTTTGACAGATTGAATCTTTTATTGTTAGTGGTAAGTTAACTCTAAATAGAGACCATTGTAATTCTTTGCACGTTCCTTATTCTCATCCTGTAAAAAGATGTGAAAGACAGCGGGTCGTTCTGCCTCTGTTTCTTAAATATTTTGTCATACAATATGAGCGATGGGATCATCAGAAACAGCGAACGTAAGTCTATCTGGTAAGTATAATGGTATCGCATCAAACTCTATAGAACCTTTACATTTTGCATTTGCACCAGTATATCATTCCCATCATCATCATCATTAATATCATTGTCATTAATATCATTGTCATTAATGGTAGAAACGAAAAGAACAGTATAACTCTCATCCATTGTAACCATCACGTCCTCGTCATGAACCAGCTCATCATCAGGAAGTAGAAATGGCTCATCATCAATCTCATAAGTAGCTTGCAAACGTCGAAGTTCACCATTCAGTGAACTTCGACGAGGCTGGGCTGAGGCGACGTGAAGAATGGACCATTCTCATTTTCATGAATCCAGGCGACTCGCCGAGATACATCAGGCCGTCCTCGAAGTTGTGCTTTACACTAACCCAAAAGCATCATCGGCGTTACACCATCCAACAACAGAAAGGTTCTCCGATGATTTCATTATCCCAGAACCAAAGAGCTTGACACTCTGCAAATAGTCATACCAGCCTAAGACCTGTGCATACGTAATCTTCCTCTCAATCAGCAGCTCTTCACATTTAGTCTGTAACTCACTATCTGCAATAATATTGCAGCAATATGTCGTAAAAATCGCACGTTCTCTACAGCAATACCAAAGGCTTGGGCAATCTGCAAACCAACAGGGCTTAAGAGAGTTGTAGTCGGCTTCTCCAACATGTTAAGCATTTGAGAACTCAGGGCAATGGTTAATGAAATCTAGAGATTCTACCTGCAATCGCACCCATGAAGTCATCAACTACTAGTTGACAACTAGCTTCGAGCTAAGGAGTTAGCGATTCTGGTAAGGTACCTCTTTTCCCATAATATGGGAACATATTATATCGGTTCATACTGATCTCTCCTGTTCGTCAATCGCGGGCTGGCCTTCTATCGTTAACTCTCTACGACTCCCTCAACACTCAAAGTCGAGATATTGGTCATCGGAACTGCTACCGCCTAAGTCGGGCATTAACTTGAGGAAAAAAAACTGTCCCCATGAAACGGTTGAGCATGGGTGGGGCCAGTTGTGAGAGATCCCACTATGTCAGCGACCACGAAATCTTCGGTTCACGGTTTACATGGGAAGACTAGAGGAGGCATACTTCCCGCTATCGTCTTTGAGGAGGAACACTTAGTAAGTGTCACTTACAGTTGCACGGAGTGTAGCGAAGTCATTCTCACAATGCGCACGCGGCGTGCCGCCATGAAGTCCCAGTGGTCAAGATCCCATCAACCGTTATGAATGGGCCTGTTTCATAAGAAGAAATTGCGCCTTGAGCTCGAGTAACTCCTCAAGTATACCTTAACTTAAGGTCCTTAAGTAACTCCGTAACTTGCTCCTGAAATTGAGGCGCCTCACATTAAATATACTTGTGAAACAGGCGGCCTGTTACAGGCCCAATGTACACTCGTGAGTCATGGAAGTTTTCTTGGGGAATTGGTGATGTGGCCTCCATCATAACCCCGCAACAAGGTTTTCCCCGTCAAATACATCAGTGAATCATATAAGCCACTCGCGGAGAAAGTAGGCTGATACATGGATCAATAACGATTCAGTAGGGAGAATTGATCGATTCACGTGTGCAAGCCAGCTTGGACGTAACCTTTAGGGAACCAGTCACAACACCTGACGATGTGGTCACCCTTCCCAGGTTGCTCAGCGAGAAGAAATGCAAAGAAGATAGAAATAGTCGGTGATAATACCAGATAAATCGTATAATCTATGACTGTAATGACTCATTACAAATGAAAGCATGATACATAGAGGGAGCAAGTGAAGGCAATGATGTACACGTGAGTCACAATTCGTCACATGATGCGGCGAGGCTAGAAAGTAGGAAATCTAAGGTCCGAACACTTAGGGTCGTAGATCAGGAGAGAATCCATAAAGAATAAGTATCGAGAACTCACGCTGATCGCTCATCAGTGGAGCGATTGGTCACTTAGTCGTATTTTTGCCCCATGTGGGAGGGAAAGCAGAACGCCA